>NW_024705360.1:0-50000 GCF_018977255.1 Callorhinchus milii | reverse complement strand
GTGGTGGTGGGTGTGGTGGTGGTGGTGGGGTGGGTGGTGGTGGTGGTGGGGTGGTGGTGGTGGTGGGTGGTGGGGTGGTGGTGGTGGTGGTGTGGTGGTGGTGGGTGGTGGTGGTGGTGGGGTGGTGGTGGTGGTGGTGGGGGTGGTGGGTGGTGGTGGGGGTGTGGTGGTGGTGGGGTGGTGGTGGTGGTGGGTGGGGGTGGTGGTGGGGGTGGGGGTGGTGGTGGGGGTGGGTCAGGATAGAGTTGCGGAAGCGAGGCGGCATCTCGTGGCGACGACGTGTAATCTTCCTCTCTCGTTCGGCGGGTGTCGACGCGGAGCAACGACGACAATCTCACACGTGCGGGTGGTCGGGCCAGACAACTGCGCGAGGAGCGGCGGAGTGCATCGCCGCGGTGCCTTCTTCGTATTTGCGGATGCGCAATTGCATCGCTACGCGTTGTACGGTCTCTGTTCTGGATGACCAGTCGCACGTGACTCCAGATATTTAAAAGTTTCCATTTGTGCATCAGGTATCCGCACCCGCCATGCCGTTACGTGTAATTTAAATCTGTCATACAGTCCACGCGAGTACTTGCCGAGGAGTGTATAAATGACACACCTCGGAGTGTGATTAGTAATTATTTTTTCTGCGCTTGCTTGCCAATGAATGCTGTTAATCCTGCATAATGCACATGCATATGCAGTACTAATCACATTCCTGCATTTCCCATAAATATGCTAAATTCCTCTTAATATGCAAATTCCTTTGTCAATGCGCCCAGCTTATATATATGCTCCAAGCTCGTGTGCTGTTTCATTCAGACTCTGTCGCCTCGACGGACCTGGTTTTCACCTGAGGACGGCTGCTTGCGTTGTGGCCGAAACGTCGTGAGAATAATTTTATTATGTTTTATTTTTATTATTTTTTATTATTTTATTACTTCCCTTCTACGTGACTTTACCGAAAGAACCAAGAAGATGAATCCCTGCAGTCACGAAAAGCTTTAAATCAAAATTTAGTCCCAAGACTGTTTGAAGAGGGTCCTGCCAGGTTTTATCGTGGTTGCGGCCGATGCCCACATGCAGCCCCACGAATGAGTAAGTTGCCGGCAGCTTTCAGCATTGGGATGTTTGACCAATGCCAGTGACACGGTGTGTTTGTTTAGCTGTGGAATGATCGTGGGAGAACTCAGAGGAAACCCACACTGAACAGGGGGAGAGAATGTACAAACTCCACGCCGAACGGTGCATTGAATACCAAAAGCAAATCAAATAACAAGAGCATTGAAACTGCCCAAGTAATTAAAACGATCAAGATACCGTACACATTGCGGGAGTAACTGAAGTTGTAAGTACTCACCCAGACACCTTTCTAACCACGTTCAAGGCGGTGTCTTCAAAAGACGTTTTCTCTCTTTGATTCAATCACTTCACGTGAAGTCATCTTCACTCGACGTTCTCCAGGTTCCTTGTTCAAGCGATGTGCTCCGGAACTCGCCATCATGATCAGGAACATCGCAAATGCCTCCTTCTCTACGGGGTCTTTTCCGTCCAACCTCAAATCTGGCCCGATTTCCCCCCCGTTAAAGAAACCAAGTCTCGACCCGGATGACCCGTCCAGCTATCGTCCCATCACTAATCTCTCGAACCTCTCTAAACTCCTTGAAAGACGTATCGCCCTGGCCCAGCTCAAACCCCACGTCACCTCCTCCCCCAAACTAGTGCTCTCCTCCCAGTCAGCTCACCGTCAAACTACTCAACAGAAACGACACTCGCCAGAGTCCTCGATGGCATTTGAATGCTTATCGACTCCATCGCTGCTCTTGTAAGTCTGGACATTTCATCGCCCTTTGACACCGTCAATCACCCGCTCCTTACCTCCCTCCTGAAGACAGACTTCAGGTATATGTGGCTCAGCACTCAAGTGGACGCTGTCCTACCTTTCTGATCGGGCAATCCTCAGTTAGGGTGGGGGCTCGTCCACATCTCCTGAAACAAAAGCGCCACGTGGCGTCCCCCAGGGCTCCGCCACGTGACGTCCCCCAGGGCTCCGTCCTCAGTCCCCCCTCTGCTGTTCACGGCCTACACTTCCCGCTCGGCCGCCTCATCGCAAGCTTCGGTGTCGAGCGCCCACTCGTGCGGACGACACTATTCCGTTCACCGCCATGGGGACTCGTCACACCCAAACGACGCGTGGCACAACCCCAACACCTGGGGGGGGGGGGGGAGGTCGTCGTTGTGATCGACGCGGGCGGGAACGGGCCGTACCTCGTTCCTCCCGTCGGCCGTGAGGATGACCAGGTCCTTGATGGGGTGGGAGTTGTGCAGGAAGATGTAGGTGACCCAGATGCTGAGGAGCTCGGGGAGGCTGGGCAGGCTGAAGGAGAGCTCCAGGACGCAGCCGGACGGCTGGGGGCACCTCGCCGCCGGCGTGCGCCGCTGCCCGGAGCGCAGCTCGGGGCTCCAGGAGCGCAGGCTGGACTCGCACGGCCTCTCCACGTCCGGGGGACCTGTCGCCAAGCGCCACACGCCGCGGGGAGTGAGCGCCGGCTTTGGTGGAGCGTGACGGCCGCGGTCGACTACTCTACGTCGAACGAACTCGGAACGACAAATGTTACATGCCGGGCACAGACCGAGCTACGGTGATGATGATGCGATATAAAAATAGACGGTAAAACTAGTTCTTTATTTATTTTACCGGGTAAGGATATGATCTGCTTTCGCCTACGTGCAATATGCGCTACACCGGTCAGGTGTGGTTCAGTGGTAGGGCGCGGCGAGTGGCTCGCAATAGAAAGTGCGAGTCAGAATCCTGCTGTTGACTCAGCCCATCATCCCCCTGCATGAAACCCTGGTGAGCTCCAGCCGTGGTCACATTGAAACATTCTGCGGGAGTTCGGACACGCATGACAATCTACAGTCCCCATCTGGAGAGAGAGAGAGGGAGTGAGATACTGGCTTCACGATGGCGAGGTGTTAACTACCTCGCCTGGTATACAGGAGGTTGTGATTACACTACCAGTGGCAAAATATAGTGATAGGTTTTTACCCTTTCAACTGGTACAACAACTGACACCTTTATACAAGGCATCATGTTTGCAATAACCACAACACAAGCAGTCAAAATGCAAACAAAAAGAAAAGGCCTTTTGGCGTCATCTGGCCCAACACCAATGGAGACTAGGCTCTAAGAAAAGCTGTCTCGGGTGTGGAGCAATCAACTTCAAGGACAGTGCATATCATCATCAGAGTTGTTCTTTTTGTTTGCATTTTGACTGCTTGTGTTGTGGTTATTGCAAACATGATGCCTTGTATAAAGGTGTCAGTTGTTGTACCAGTTGAAAGGGTAAACACCGATGACTATAGGAGGTTGTGAGTTCGACCCCGACGACCCTGATGCCTGCTGCTGCTGTATATTTGGGGGTGGCATGTCTCTCTCTCTCTCTCCCCGTGGTCAAGTGGATATTTCTCCGGGTCCTCCGATTTCCCCCTCCACATTTAGAATCGACATCACGGCGTTCAGACTATTTGGCTACAAATACATTTCCACGTGAGCCACTTCGTTGAGCTTTCATTTGTGGCTAATAGCTCAGTGGACTTTAACCTGGTCAAATTAAAATTGTTGTAAACAGTTCTAGGAAGAGGGATATAGAGTCTGTGGAACAAATCTCGTGCGAGTTTTCTTTCCCCATCTCCTGCCGCTGGGGCCCTGCGTGTGACGATCACAGAAGCGATGATCGCAGGTGCTGCCGAGAACATCCATGCGTCTCCTTGCCACGCATGCGTATCTCTCGTTACACAAGAAGAAAGATCTCCACCCCCCCCCCCACCTTACATAGCGTTAACAGACTTGTCGGGACGAGCTACTTTGGCAAGTGCCGTTAGCGAGTGGCACCTAATGAAGGCACCACGCCCGACCGCCTTTGTCTCCCCAAGTCTGCCATCTCACTAGGAGTTGACAAATTGGGGGGTACCCCCCCATCACCCCCCTAAATTATAGCCCCCCCCCCCCAATAGGGAACCACCACCACTGGACAAACCGTGCCAAGGTGAGCGTGCAAGAACACCCCTGCAAAGACGTGTCTGGTGATTGTGGTGGGAGGGGGGCGGGGGGTTGGAGCCAAACGGCACGCGAGCGTGCCTGTTCTTGTACGCGCACTCACGTGTGCGTGCGTGCGTGCTAACGCGTGTGCGAGCGTGAGCGTCTCCTACCCTCCGCTTCCTTCGGGCTCCAGTGTCCCGAGGGGTTGAAGGCACCGGGGACGAGGCGGAGTGGGCGAACTGCGCGAGACGCCCGTCCTCTCCGCAGAGGTCGCACGCAGATCCCGCTTCTCTGGGGAGGGTCGACGGTCGAAAGACACCGCTCACACGCTCCATCTGCAACACGCCGACATGGACTAGAACGGCGCCGCGGGCTCTCAGCTCGCTCAGCGGCACGCCGACAACGACGACAAAGTTCCACCGGCGGTTCGGTGCCTCTCTCTCTCGCTCCCCATTCCGCGCACACACACACAGAAACACACACACACACAGACACACCACACACAACAACAACAACCGCCATTCGCCACTAAGTGGCGGTGACGTCACCACGACGCTTGTGCCAGGCCATGTGCACCTTGAGGCCACGTGAAGTGTCGAACGCCCGCTGGCAGGAGGTCACGGGGCAGACCCAGGTGCCACGGGTCGACTGACTGAGATGACCGAGATGACTGGCTGATGCACCACCTGTGCCCCTACTGTGCCAACTTGCTGTGCTTTAGCCACCCGGCGCTCCGCTCGTTGTTGTGAGCGTCGCTCCTCCGCCCTCCGTTGTTGTTGGAGGGCGACTGCCTCCAACTGCCCAGTAGCGTCCTTCACGAGCCTCCTCCACAGAGGCCGATCTTGACACCGCTGGTACCAGTCATCGGCAAGTCCACTCAGCTCCACGTCCTCCTGTACCACATCACTCCATCTCTTCTCTAGCCCGTGCCGCGCCCGTTTAGCCCCCTCGATCCGGCCGAACAAAAGCTGTTTAGGCATGCGGTGGCTGGGCATGCGGGCTACATGACCCAGCCAACGCAGCCTTGCCTGCCGGAGGAGCTCACCGATGGGACTTTGACCAGATCTTTCAAGGATTTGTGAGCTCCTCACACAATCCAGCCTGGTTAAACCCAGGATGGATCGTAGGCAGGCAAGCCTAAATGTTTACAACACGGCCGAAGACACACATACACACACACACAGACACACACACACACAAAGACAAACACACACACACACAACACACACAAACACAGACAAACAAAGACACACACAGACACACACACAGACACACACACAGACACACACACAGACACACACACAAAAAAACACGCCACTTCTCACGGAACAGAATGCGGGCAGCGACCGCGCAGGGATTGTCCGCGAAACAACGGGGCAACGAAGACCCCCGCAGCTCAATGGCGTGACCACGAGACACCGAGCAGAGAGCCAGTTCCCGCTTAGCGCCAAATTGTTTTGTTTTCATGAACGGGGGGGGGGGGTCCTATCCAAGAACTCCTTTGAATCGCACGGCTCCCCGCGCCTCCGACTTTTTCCTGCACCACGGTCGGCTGCGTACGTCGTGAACAAAGTTCACGACGTACGCGTGCGCACCACTGGCATTAGCTTTCAGGCACGGAAGCTTTGCTTCAAAGCGAGGCAGCAGGATCTAGAAACTTTTCAAAGGGGATGTGGAGGGGCCGGTGGAGAGGGGTGGCGGAGGTGTGGGGGGGGGGTCCCAAAATTAAAACATTTAAATCGGGCCGTACATTCATAGTAAACATTATTCAAACATTCGATTAACTTTGTCTAATTAATCTAAATAAAACACAGGGGGAGAGGTGGGGCGGACAATTGCACTCATTTCCCAACCATTGGACTCGCCATGAGTTCAAGCTCACGCCGGTTTCTTTCTTTCAGTGGCCCTGAAACGTCTCCGGAGGTACCACTGCTACATGAAACGATCGCAGTAAACAAGAGTATGAACGCACCAGCGGGTTACACACTTTGCCGGATAAAACGAAATCGTCATTTCCTAACGCGTGTCGGTCCACTGCTTGATGAAAGACCCCCCTCCCCCCACGTCCGGTCGGCCACGGGGATATTTTTGACAAAACTAACTCTGGTTCGTGCCAATTGCACCTACGTACGTATTTACGTTGGACTTCTTTCGCACCGTACGTTGCCAACCCATGCTAATCGGAGGTGCGGGGGAGGACAACAAACTAAACCGCACAACAAAAATGAGTTATTTAATCTACATCGAAAAGTGCGCAGCTCCAGCGGCTTCCTAATATCGGAAGGAAGAGCGTTCCAGACGGCCGCAGAAGAGCATCTGAAAGAGCGCGACGCGGTGACCCCCGTCTCTGTCCGATTGCGAGCCAGATGCCGCCCCTGCAAGGATGGCCGGAGTTCGCGTGCTGGTGGCGGTGGCCGATACTCCTTGGCGAGATTAAGCAAGTTACTGCGGCTCATTTGTGGCAAGCACTTTGTGTGCATTCGTTTGGAAATCAGATTGGTGAAGTTGGAGGGAGGTGGGGGGTGGTGGATCCAGACACCGCTCGCCCCACTGATATTCGTTGTGACCAGGAAGCGAACTCGGGTCGCCGGATTCATAGGACAACGCTCATACCCCTGAGCGAGCACTCATCCAACACCGCATGGATAATGCTACAGCAGCAGCGGTGTGTGTGTGGATTTGCCCCATAATTGCATCAGAAAATTTCCTCGTGCGTTCACTCCAGCGAGGGAGCAAAACAGAACTTGATGCCACACAAATCACACAAAGTTGCATTAGAAAGTTTGGAATGCCCCGCAAACTGCCAAGAGGCACTTGCCACCACGCACACGCGCGCGGCCCCCGCAGTGGAGCAACGCGTCGTCCACAAGTGGGATTTAAAGCTGTCACCGCTCTTATTCCACAACTCCCATTATCCGGCCACAAATCGGCAGTCCCTCCGGCAGGCACCACACAAATCGCCCCCCACCCCCGCCCGCTTTCTCGGCTGAACCATTTTGCCTCTTTGGCGGCGAAATGATGGAGGGGGGCACCGTCCCCCCCCATCACCTCCCCTGCCCCCCCCCTTCTCCCCCAACTTCCCCCGCTAGCCCAAATCGAAACAGAACCACTGCGTCTGTCGGCGGCGCGGCGCGGCGTTGTGCGTTGCGCTTTGTGAATGTGGCGTTCCGTGGCGAGGACGGGCAGTCGTTGGTGTCGCCGCTAGGCACGAGCAAAGTGGGCAAAGGCACAGGGCACCAAAGCAGCTCAAGGGCTCTCTGGGATTCATGACAACAACAACAAGAAAATGCAGGGAGGAACCAAATGCATTGGGTCGAATTTAGATCCAACTCATCACGACTCTCATTTCATCACACCGACATCTCTTGCGCCACATCTCTCTCATCTCTCCACATCTCTCCCTCTCGTCCACATCTCTCTCATCTCTCCACATCTCTCCCTCTCGTCCACATCTCTCTCATCTCTCCACATCTCTCCCTCTCGTCCACATCTCTCCCTCTCGTCCACATCTCCCTCGTCCACATCTCTCATCTCTCCACATCTCTTCCTCTTCTCTCTCATCTCTCCACATCTTTCTCATCTCACCACATCTCTCCCTCTCATCCACATCTCTCTCATCTCTCCCTCTCGTGCACATCTCTCTCATCCCTCGTCCCATCTCTTCTACCCTTCTGTGCCGACGCGCGTCTCTCTCTCTCGCCTCACCGCATCCACTTCCGCCATCTCTATCGCGGCCTCATAAATGTAAAGAGAAAGAAGCGAGCTGGGGCGGGCGGGCGGGGGGACCGGAGGTGCAGGAACACCTCTGGAAGACGTGGCCGTTGACGGGGGGCATCCACTGCAGGGTGAGGGAGCCCTCGTCCTGGGCGACGGGGATCGGCGGCATCGGCACGGGGGGGGGGGCGCGGTCCAGGCGCCAGCCCTCGTACACCAGGTCCAGGTAGCAGTGCATGCGCGCCACCTGGTTCGGCGTGAATGAGTCGGTGCAGTCATCGTCTGGAATTCCAAGCGGGTCGGTGGGGGAAGTGATGACAACGGGGGCGTTTAGACGAGGTGAGGGACGGGGTGGTGGTTTGTGGTGGCGAGGCGAAGGATTGATGAGAATGAAGGTGGGGGGGGGGGGAAGAGGGTAGAGACATCATTGTCGCACTCACACCGCAGGTATTGCTCTACGTGACATCTGGGGGAAATGCAAGGTCATTCATACGTACCCTTGCGTTGTTTTTCTTCTTCTTCTTCCAATGAATCATAACACAAAATGTAACATGACTGGTGGCTCATCGGTCTACGTATTTATACCATTTTAACATGAAATATCGATGCAATAATATACGGATGCAATTGTGTGCAAATGACCACAAATGTATGCAACACCGCGTATCCTGTACAAAATTTGAGGACAGTCCGTTTTAAGTAATCTCACGTAGCCTCCATATTGCGTAACAACAAAAGGAAAAAGCCTTTGTTTACGTGGTGCACAATCGATCATTCGCGTTGATTCTATCAAGTCCTGCTTACCCACCACACCAAGGACGGCGCCCCAATATTGTCTCCGTTTACAGACCCTCCAAAACAGAATACAAGTGCGATTATCGGACGCGTGTCCCTGGGGCGGCTTTGATCGGCGAAATTGAAACCGTTCGTCCGCCTTGGCCAATTTCTTTGTCATGGCCAGCACCCAGCAGCAGAATTGGCTGCTCTCAACATCCACGTGACAAGCCACTTCGTTGGAGCTATCGTTCGTGGGCAGGTCGCTTCTCAAACAAAAGCTATATTGCTCAGTGGTGGGGCCTTATCTGACAAGATAAAAAAAAAACTTTATATAAATGAAATGTGAAATCCGACATCTGCTGTGTAAAATTTCGATTTAAAACTTTCGCGACGACGTTGTTTTGTACACGGCCGACTGAAGTCACTTTAGAAGCACAGCAGCAGCAGCAGTTATAATAAGGGCTTCATCAGATGACGCGACCCCAACGGGTAACAGGCGAACTACCGATTGCTTTTTGAGCGGACACTTTACAACGGCACGGAGGAGTGGCCGCTGGTATTAGGCGCGTGAGCGCGAGATATTTTTTTCTCCGAACAGATCCGACGGAGGGACACACGCATGCACGTTGGACTTCTTTCGCACCGTACGTGACCAACCGCGCTCACCGGAGGTGCCGGGAAGGACGACAAACCGCCGCGTGCACGGTGGACACGGAGGGGAACTTAACTCCTCGTCGAATGTATTCCGGGGTCGCTCGTAGACCGCAGTAGGTGGGCACGTGGCCACCGGAGGTCGCAAACGGGTTTCGATTCCTTACTCGTACCCGTACCCGGCCGGGTACGGGTAGCTGCTATGTAGTAGCTTCGGTCCTCGCACTTTCAAGGGCTCCCGCTATAAATGCTTTCAAGCTATTATCAATTCCGGTTCAGTGATTCTGCACTTGCTCTATTACTATAGTACTATACCGCCTTCAACTTTTATGAACGACCGGGTGTTTAAGGTTACCGATTTGTCGTATTATCTGGCTGCATAGTAGACGAAAAAAAAACAATTACTTTACTGTGCAAGTTAAAAATTGTGTTTTAATATTTGCGCTTTTTTTCATTTAGGGCCCCTTTATAACATATGCTACAGGCCCCGCACTGGGTGGGAGAGAGCTGCAGGCAAAGCCGGACCCAACGTAACCCCAAGAATGAGCGCGTAGCCTCACCTCCGTAGCCCATGTAGTTGTTGAATGGCGTGTGCTGAAAGTGGCGCTGGCCGCAGGTGTCGTTGCGAGGCTCTGGGTCGTGGCACAGCTTGTTCTGCGGCGTGGGGGCCGTGTCGGCGCACAGGTCTCCCGTCTCCAGCGACGGCGTGGTCTCCCGACAGGGGTCGTCGCAGGATTCGGTCTCCGACACCCCCCGGAAGACGTGGTACAGTCCGAGGACGTGGCCCAGCTCGTGGATGATGGTGTGCGTGTGGCCGGCCTTGCCATAGTACGTGGAATTGAGCACCACACCACCTGCTCGTTCCCAACGATTAACAACGACGATTGATTATAATCGATACGCAATCATCGGCGTGGCAGACACTGACGGCGAGATGGAGCGCCGTCGCAGACGGAAATTACAGGAGGCCCAATTTTAAAACACGCGATTAAAGCCGTGGACAATTGCAGCCACTTCAATTGTGGCATTTATCATTTAGATGGAGCAAAAAACTAATTCCATCTCCGTCAAAATATAGGCAGCCATTGTAACATCATCAGATTCCGGATTGTGCCGTTTTACCATTTTCGCACTAATTACTGTACACAACGAGCACCCTTGTTTATCCCAATGAAGCCGAATGGCCATCCTGCAAAACGACACACGCATCTCACAATCTCTGTCGCTCACGGGGCCGCAAGCCAGACGGTGGTTTTACACGCCGTGCCCAACCGGAGTTCTGTTCCGGCGGGGCGAAACACGAGCGCGGGGCAAGGGATCTCTGAACACGTCCCTCGCACCCACACCTCTACTCCCCCCCCCCTCCTTCGTCGCAACCTGCACAGACCCCGTTGTATGGTGAACGAGCCCCATGTCCGACAAAGCGTGGAGAGAGGAGAGGCATTCATTCAGCAGCGGACGGACGAGGGCACTGCAAATTAGTCCACATTCTCACGTTACGTCTCGTGAATGATTATTAACTTATCGTGAAAACTTCTCTGCTTGTGCTAATTGTTTTGGTGCCATTTCTTAATTTGTTTATTCATGATAATTGGTTTTTAACCCTTCTTTCTGGCAACAAAACTGACACCTTTTTACAAGGAGTCATATTTGCATAGACCACAATACCTGCAGTCACCCCCCGGGGTCACCCCCCCCACCCACCCCCCATGGATTCAGGACCACTGTAATAGGCTCCGACTGCGAGTCAAGTTCAAGTCGATGTACTAGGTGTAGCCCTGTGAGCCATTCGGCTCTTGAATCGGGTGCAAACGCAACAAACAAAAAACATGAACAAGAAAACATCTTAAAGTGAATATGTGACTAAGTGCAAACAGAAAATCCAAGAAAAGACAGCAAAAATTGCAGAAAAAACACCGTTACACACCAACACTGTGTGCAAAAATCCCAGTGGGATGCAAGTCAAACAACAACAACAACAACCACAAGACAACTTAGATCAAGGCCATCAGTGCTACTCCGTACAACAACAAACATCGGCTCATACCGAGGTGGGTGAGGGCATTCTTATCCCAGGGCCAAGTGGCCACTCCGGCCAGGTCCTCGCCGGCGGAGTTTGCGAAGTAGACGTTGAGATGCGTCGAGCCGTCGAGCATCAACATCTCCTGGAGCTCCTCCACGTCCAGGTAGATCCTTGTTGGACGCAGAAACAACGCGCGGCTCGTCAAACAACGCGCGTCTCGGACAGTCATTCCACAACGCTGCTCCTAACCTAGAACAAACACCGAATATCACTTTTGACAATTAAAAATATAATAGAAGACACGCATGTTAAAACGGTTGAATAATTAATGTAACACTGGCAATTAAATATTTGATTTGTTAGTTCTTAAAGTCAATATCGTATCTTTAACACGTAGGGGCTTTCGTGACCAATATTATTCATAATAAAGTGTTTGGGTTAGATCGCGACACATTTAAAAATAATGCGATCTCACCCAAAAACGTGTATTATGAATAATATTGTATCTGTTATCGTTATTAAAAAAATTCTACTTCTTCCTGTACGACCAAGAGCCGTGAATACTTTGCGATGATGAGGCTCAAAGATGGAGAGCAGGACGATCCTGGGAAAGGCAGGACATGGTGGCGATCTTCGGCGACCAACTCGGAACGGCGTCACACCTGGCGACCGGCGCGATCGTGCGCATTGGTCACGGGCGCGCGTTACCTCTGCGGTATTTTCCATAAAAAAAGTCAAATAAAATTGAAAAAAACCTTATACGCGACACGCGCACACACGCGCACACACGCGCACACACACGCGCCGCACCTGTTGGGCGACTCGGGATCGAAGCAGGTCTCCGTCACCTTGCCAGAGGTCTGCTCGCAGCAGTCCCCGTTGTCAAACGCGTTTTCCGCCGTGTTGCACTCGGGGTCGCAAACGCCGTTCGCTATCGCGTCCCAATCGCAATCGGCCGCGTGTCCCGACGACGAAGATGACGACGGCGGCGGAGGAGGAGGACGATGGGTGGTGGCCGGAGGGTGGCTGGCAGTCACCCCCATCGTAGCCGGTCAAGGGGTGGCTGCACTCGGGGTCGCAGTGCCCATCGCCCACCTTGGCGTGCTCGCAGTTGGCCAGGATCATGCGCTGGCGCAGCGAGGCATTAACAACGTCCACGACGGTGAGCTCCCAGGAGATGTTGTACCTGCGCGCGGGTTCACAGAAGTCAGGTGGTGGTCGTGCGGCACAAACAAACGTCAGCATTACCGGTACACGATAGATTGTTTTGGGGTTGGGCCACGTAGATTATGTGGCCAAATGTTCTGTCGAGAAACTCTCCTCCGTCCGACAAATTTAGTGGTCACGTGGTGTACAAGCTCTTGACGTTGTTTCGGCTCACTGGTAAAATTGAAGAACAATTCTGACAGCGATCACAAAAATAATGAAACAACAATCATTGCCACGTCAGGCACTTGTACACACCTGTGACAATTTAATTAGTTTGAGAGATGTCGGATGGTGCAGGAATTTGCTCCACACACACAAGACAAAGATCCCCTGCATAGCCTTCACAGGCTGTTGGTGCAAGTGCTGTTAGCGAGCAGCACCTATGAAGGCTGGCACTGCACACGAGGGGGGGGTGGCCAGCACCACGCACGGCCGCCTTTGTCTCCCCAGTGGCAATGTTTACACACCACGCCAGGTACTCATTTGAGGCTGAGTCGACCTAGGGGAGGCCCAGGAGCGATTAAAATAATCGTCACTGGCGGTGGCCGTGAGCGGGAATCGAACTCGGGTCGCCGGGTTCATAGCGCAGAGTAGCGCTAACCGCTACACCGCCGCTCCCCACGGTCACACGCACGTACACGCACGTACACACACGCACGTGAGGGGGTACCCCCACACACGCGGGCCGCCCGCCCCCACCTTTGGAAGGCCTGGTTGAGCACGCGGTGCTGCTCCTCGACCTGCTCGCGGCTGACCGTCGGGTTTTCGCCGGGGGCCCCGTAGACGTTGACCAGGCGGTAGCGCGCCACCTTGGGCTCGCGCAGCGGCCAGTGGCCGTCGTAGCTGGAGACGACGCGCACGTCGTCGCACGCCGTCCGCCCGCACGGCGGCGGGACCGGCACCGGCTCGGCCGCCGTCCCCGCGCCGCTCGCCCGCACCGACCGGACGCTGGGGTAGGTGCCCCCTCGACCGTCGACCAGCCGCCGTCCTCGAGCTCGCCGAAGTCGTCGCCGCCCGCGACTTCCGCCGCGGGCGCGTCGCCGTCGCCGCTGGAGCGGACCCCTCGCTCGGCCCACGCGCGGATCTCGCCGGAGCCGAGCGCCCGCCGCCAGAGCCGCAGGCCGCTCAGGAGGCCACGGTAGGCGCGCCCGCCCCGCGCGTTGTCGCCACCCGCCACCAGCGTCTTGCAGACGGCCACCCCTGGGGCGAAGAGCGGCCCCGCGCGGCCCGGCACGCGAGACCCGGCCACCCACGCGCCGTTCACGAAGAGGTCGAGCCGCCGGCCGTCGTAGGTGGCGGCCAGGTGGGTCCACTCGTCAGGGACGTAGCGCCGGGGCGATGCGAGCGTCGTGGCCGAGCGCGAGTTGTCGGCGCTCAAGGAGAAGTAGAAGCGCGAGCGGGTCGGGGCGCGGGCGTCCGCGGCGGCGCCGCCGGGGCGCGTCCCGGCAGGGTTTCGCGTGGACGATGCCGAGCGACCATCCCTTGTCGTGCCGGCCGTAGAGGCAGTCGTCGAAGAGGCCTGCGGACACAACGACGCCGGGTGCCGTGAGCGAGCCGGCGCGGCGGACCGCTAGAACGTGCGCGCGAGCGTCGGTTTGCGAGGTTGGTGTCGCCGCCTTCGTGAAGCGATGGCAGACGCTTCCAGCGGTGCGGTCTGGTCTCCCCGTGGGGCAGCGGTTCTTCACCTTCACTGCAGCCTTGCACCCCCATTGGTTCTCAAATCATAAAAAAATGCATATTATTAATAAACAGGGTTTCATCTTCTTGGTTCTTTCGGTAAAGTCACGTAGAAGGGAAATAATAAAACATAACAAAATACAATTCTCACGACGTTTCGGCCACAACGCAAGCAGCCGTCCTCAGGTGAAGAACAGGTCTGTCGGAAAGACAGCGTCTGAATGAGCACCACCATGCTTGGAGCGACTATTTAAGCTGGGTTGGAGGGGGAAGAGCGCCTTGACAAAGGAATTTGCATATCAAGAGGAATTTAGAATATTTATGGAAAATGCAGATATGGGATTAGTCACTTCTTGTGGAATGCGTAGGAGGTGGGAGGGGTTCAAAGTCATATTATGCCCGTGCATTATGCAGGATTAGCAGCATCAAAGGGAGGGAGTAGGGTTAGCATTAATAAAGGGAAGGAATGTTAATAGTATGGAGCTGCATACTATCAACAACTTTGATGAAACAAAGTTCTTGTACTTGCATGCACGTGCTTAATGTGTGTTTGACCTTCCAATAAAAGTGCGCTTCTCGTGTCTCGCACCTCCAGAAAAGCAATCCCCTGGGGGTGCGTGCACCCCAGACGATCGAGGCCGTACTCACCAACTCAAGCTCGAAGACATCTCAAGATCTGAAGATGGGACCAGTACTCACCAACTCAAGCTCGAAGACATCTCAAGATCTGAAGACTGGACCAGTACTCACCAACTCAAGCTCGAAGACATCTCAAGATCTGAAGATGGGACCAGTACTCACCAACTCAAGCTCGTAGACATCTCATGATCTGAAGACGGGACCAGTACTCACCAACTCAAGCTCGTAGACATCTCATGATCTGAAGACTGGACCAGTACTCACCAACTCAAGCTCGAAGACATCTCAAGATCTGAAGACGGGACCAGTACTCACCAACTCAAGCTCGTAGACATCTCATGATCTGAAGACGGGACCAGCACTCACCAAATTTCGATTTAAAGCTTTCGTGACTGCAGGGATTCATCTTCTTGGTTCTTTCGGTAAAGTCACGTAGAAGGGAAGTAATAAAATAATAAAAATAAAACATAATAAAATAAAATAATTCTCACGACGTTTCGGCTACAACGCAAGCAGCCATCTTCAGGTGAAGAATGAGACACTGCCAAGCTAGGAGCTTATATATACACTGGGTTGGAGGTGCAAGAAGAGCGCCTTAACAAAAAGAATGTGCATATCAAGAGGAATTTAGCATATTCATGGAAAATGCGTAGGAGGTGGGCGGGGGGGTTTCAAAGTCATATTATGCCCATGCATTATGCAGGATTAGCAGCACCAAGGGAGGGTGCAGGGAGTAGCATTAACAAAGGAAAGGAATGTTAATAGTATGTAGCTGCAGTTACTGCCCTGCCCCCAGACGACCTGCTTGTCAGTTTTGATGTGGTTTCCTTATTCACCAAGGTTCCTGTACCTGACACCATCGCAATCATTGAAGACTTGGTTCATCAAGGACTGAATGCTGGGGTACCCCCCTGGTGAGACACTGCTTAACCAATACATACTTCACCTGGAATGGAACTTTCTACAAGCAAACTGAGGGCACCCCAATGGGTTCCCCCCTATCTCCGGTTGTAGCCAACATCTTCATGGAGAAATTTGAGACTGACGCCATCCAGACTGCCACTCTACGCCCGACCTTATGGAAGAGGTACGTAGACGACACTTTTGTCATCTGGCCACATGGCCGGCCTGCTCTAGACCAATTTCTCGACCACATCAATTCCATACACCCAGCCATCAGATTCACCATGGAAGTCGAAAACGATGGCAAGCTACCCTTTTTGGATGTCCTAATTCAAAGGAGACCTGATGGTTCAATGAGCCACTCTGTCTACAGGAAAGCCACCCATACGGATGCTTACCTAAAACCGGATTCCCACCACCATCCATCCCAGAAGAATTCCCTCATCAAGACTCTATACCATAGAGCCCAATGCATCTCCGACCAGGAACACATTGCCAGTGAACTCAAACACGTACGCCAAGCTCTTAAGGCTAATGGTTACTCCGACTACACAATCCGCAAAGCCATCACTCCAACCATCAAGAAGGATCCTGTTGAGGAGCCTTTCAAGACCATCACCTTACCCTACATTGCTGGGGTCACAAAAAAGATCTCCAAAATCCTGATTAAACACAAGATCCAGGTCCGATTCAACACAGTACATAAAATCCGTGATCTGGTCCCGTCTGTAAAAGATGTGGTTCCAGACATACAGTACCCTGGCGTCTACAAACTAAGTTGCCTCTGTGGTAGCAGTTACATTGGGGAAACCAAACGACATGTCTCGGACCGCATCCGTGAACATAAAGCAGACCTGAAACACGGTAGGACAAACACCTCAGCCGTGGCAGATCACTGTTACAACTCAGTGGGCTCACATGACATTGACTTCTCCAAGACAGAGGTTCTCTGCAAGCCATCTGGCTATCATGAGAGATTCGTTCATGAGGCGATCCACATATACAAACACAGAGACAATTTTAACCGAGAAGATGGATTCTGGCTTAGCAATCATTGGAAGGACGTAATAAACCATTTCGGATCTTAACTGATTGTGTTCACGTTTACGGTGACTTTCAGACCGCGTTCCACTCACTGGCATTGTATTCTCCGCAGGGAATGGATTCTTTGCTCCGCTGCAAGTTTTCCTCCCACGTCTCACCCATTGACACGACGGTTAATGGTACAGTGTATAATACCAAATAGTATAACATTTATATGCTTAATACAATGTACAAGTAATATATAGTATCGTAATTGTATAGTTAACATATATCAGTGTGATACACATTAGGGTGGGTAGAATAATACATAGTGTTATATTAAAATGTATAAGGTATAGGGTGGTTTATAGCAATACAGTATATAATTTAATGTTGGGTTTATCTATGGCAGTATATAATACGGTGTATGCTCGTGTGATGTAAGAGAATAAAGTTTAGATGGAAGCATATTATATAATTTTAACGACGTAGAATTGTAATGTATTACTTGCTGTTAGTAACTCAGCTTATTGTAGAGTATAGTAAGTATACTGATGGTGCTATGCAGTTTATACTTTAGTTTTTTATGTAGTTTATACTTTAGTTTTCTACGTGGTTGTTTAGTAACTGCAGCTACATACTATTAACATTCCTTTCCTTTGTTAATGCTACTCCCTGCACCCTCCCTTGGTGCTGCTAATCCTGCATAATGCATGGGCATAATATGACTTTGAAACCCCCCCGCCCACCTCCTACGCATTTCCCATGAATATGCTAAATTCCTCTTGATATGCACATTCTTTTTGTTAAGGCGCTCTTCTTGCACCTCCAACCCAGCGTATATATAAGCTCCTAGCTTGGCAGTGTCTCATTCTTCACCTGAAGATGGCTGCTTGCGTTGTAGCCGAAACGTCGTGAGAATTATTTTATTTTATTATGTTTTATTTTTATTATTTTATTACTTCCCTTCTACGTGACTTTACCGAAAGAACCAAGAAGAGTACTCACCAACTCAAACTCGAAGACATCAAGATCTGAAGACGGGACCAGTACTCACCAACTCAAGCTCGAAGACATCTAAAGATCTGAAGACGGGACCAGTACTCACCAACTCAAACTCGTAGACATCTCATGATCTGAAGACCCGACCGGCACCCGGGGACGCTCACCCGTGGCTCTCGTTAAGCCGGTTGTAGCGGTCCAGGGCGAGTCCCGTACCCTGGGTGGGTCGGTTGGTCCGGCCTTCCCTTAGCCGCCGTCGCAAGGGACCGGCGTGTAGTGTAGCCCGAAGTGGGTAGAGAACGCTAGGAGGGAGGCTGTCTCTCCCTTAGGCTATCGAGTGGAAGGAGTCGTACCCCTCCGTGTTAACAGAGTAGTGTGTCACAGTAGTGTCACAGTAGTGTCACAGAGTAGTGTCACAGAGTGTTCAGAGTTGTTATAATAAACGCGTTGCCTCCAGCAGACGTCTCCGTGCGGTTAGTTACAGGACACAACACTTACGCAATATAACTCAAAAACCTTTCTTATGAATAACTAGCAGTAAGTACCCGGCGTTGCCCGGGCGAAAAAGACAGACACACACATCGACCTACACACACAGATATTGACCCACACACACAAAGACATCGACTTACACAGACACACATATGGACTCTCACACACACACATACGTAGACTCACACATACATCGACCCAAGCACACATATGGACTTACACACACACATATCGACTAAGAGACACACACATGGACCCACGCACACACATCGACTAACACGCACACACACATATGGACTCACACAGACAGACATCGACTTTAGGCACATACACATGAAGTTACACACATCGACTCACACACCCACGTAGACTTACACACACATATGGACTCACACACACACATACATAGACTAACACACACATTAACCTACACACACATGGACTTACAAAGACACATCGACTAAGAGACACATGGACTTACACACACATCGACTAAGAGACACATGGACTTACACACACACACACATGGACCGACGCACACACATCGACTTACACACGCACATAGAGCCACACACGCACACATGGACTTACGCACACACACACATGTACGTATACACACCAACAACCGCCATTCGCCACTAAGTGGCGTTGACGTCATGACAATGCTTGTGCCAGGCCATGTGCGCCTTGAGGGCACATGGCCTGGCAGGTCACGGGGCAGACCCAGGTGCCACGTGTCGACTGACTGAGATGACCGAGATGACTGGCTGATGCACCACCTGTGCCCTCTACTGTGCCAACTTGCCGTGCTTTATCCACCCGGCGCTCCGCTCGTTGTTCTGAGAGTCGCTCCTCCGCCCTCCGTTGTTTTTGGAGGGCGAGTGTCTCCAACTACCCAGTAGCGTCCTTCACGAGCCTCCTCCACAGAGGCCGATCTTGACACCGCTGGTATCAGTCATCGACAAGTCAACTAAGCTCCACATCCTCATGTAGCACATCATTCCATCTCTTCTCTAGCCTGTGCCACGCCCGTTTAGCCCCCTCGATCCGGCCAAACAAAAGCTGTTTAGGCATGCGGTGGCTGGGCATGTGGGCTACATGGCCCAGCAAATGCAGCATTGCCTGCCGTAGGAGCTCACCCATGGGACTTTGTCCAGATCTGTGAAAGATTTGTGAGCTCATCACACAATCCAGCCTGGTTAAACCCAGGATGGATCGTAGGCAGGCCAGACTAAATGTTTCTAACCGGCGAAGATGTTCCATTAGGGGGGTCCAAGTTTCGCAAGCATTGAGAAGGGAATGACCGTGGGCGAGAAGACCTGAAGCTTCGTGCGGAGCGAGAGAGCAGGTAGCTTCCACACAGTGTAACACAGCCAATGAGACCTCTGCTGTGAAACCGGAACCGGTCTTGAACACACTGGCCAGGTATGGGAAACTCTCAACTCTCTCCACAACTGCCCCATCAGCAATTGAGAGTTGTGGGGTGGATTGTCCGATGGTACAAAATAGCCAGGCAGGTGCTTAGTTTTGGTGGGGCTGATGGTAAGGCTCCACCTCTTAGTAGCAAGCTCCAGGTTCAGCAGCAGCGCGTCCAACTTCTCCTCTGAGTGAGTATCAATTAGCAGATCAATGGCATACGTAACATGCTAGACCAATAGGGAGCCATCCCTTGACCGCACACGGGCATCGATCAGCCTCCCATTGTATCTGTACCAGATGGGAATTCTTTCGGTAGAGCTATTGAAGGCTTCACGAACTGCGCGGTCCAAATATAAGTAAAACAATGTGGGAGCCAGAGGACATCCCTGTCGCACCCCAAGGTGTAGAGGGAATGGCTCTGACTCACGGCCACGTAGTATGATGTGGGGCCGCTCACCATCATGAAGGTCCTTAAGGATCGTGAGCAGTGGGTCAGGGACTCGGAAAGCATGAAAAACAACCCAGAGCCCAGGCCTACTGAGGGCATCATAGGCCTTAACCAGGTCAATAAAGCACACACATGGACTAACACACACACATGGACTAACACACACACAGCGACTGATACGCACACAAATGGACTGACACGTACACACACAAACACTTTGACGTACACACACACACATCGGGCATTGTCCATTCGAAAAAGACAGACACACACGGACTTAAACACACGCAAGGCCCTACACGCACACACATATGGACTCAAACACACACACACACATGGACTCACACACACATCGCCGTGCACAGTAATCCCTGATGATGGCACAGCTATCAGTATCGCAGTACTACGTATGAGTAAATAGCGTGAGGTGAGCAATCAAAACAATAGAAATGCATAGAAGAAATAAGCAGAAATAATTGTAAATTAAAGAGCAGCAGTACGCACAGGTAAGTTGAGAAGCAGGCTACAGTCTAGATGATAGACTGGCAGTACGCCGACTCAATGACATAAGCATTGCTACAGTCGACATAATAACCTGGCAATACGGGCAGCAGCTGAAAAAGCAGAATACAGTCGACATGAAAGGCTGGCAGTACACTGAGTGAGGTAAAGAAGCAGGCAACAGATTATAGACTGGCATAAACTCATAATGGTAACAAGGAAAATTAGCAGTGTAGATAATAGTGGCAGTGCACTGACGTTAATGAATCAGCAGGCAGCAGGCCACATGAAAGACTGGCAGTAACACCGGTCGCAGCGTCATAAAAGCACAGCTGAGAAAGGGAATATTTAGCAACCAACCAATAAAAAATTAACCCGTAAAAACAAAGTTTTTCACTATAAATCCTTTATATGCGTGGCGGCTAGAGTCCTCTCGTCCTCTGGCTTGAGATGGCTGCCACCTATGGGTCAGATGATTGCTTGCCACCATTAAGCAATTGGTAATTACATATAATTTTTTCCTAAAAAGTGTAACATTTTGGAAAAAATTCACGAAAATTAATTGTCACGCACAACGAGTCTGTGTGCAAAATGTCAGCTCGATTGGATCACGGGAAGTGGGTTAAAAAACGACCGAAAGATTTGCACGGTCGTAAGCAAGCAAGCAGCAAGCAAGCGAACTTAATATAAAGGATTTAAAGAAGTATAACCCGTAAAAACAAAGTTTTTCACTATAAATCCTTTATATGCGTGGCAGCGAACTTAATATAAAGGATTTAAAAATATATTCGCCTGTGGAGGACGCGGGGATCGATCCCGCGACCTTTGGCATGGGAAGCAAGGGCGCTACCAACTGCGCTACTCCGCCACGGCCTGTGGAGGGGTTACGCTCTGGGCTCTTATACTGTGACGTTCAGCCAAAGCCAAGAATGAGTTCTATTTGAATATATGTAAAATAATTTTTTTGCCTAAAAAGTGTAAATTTTGGGAATTTTTTTTCACGAACATTAATTGTCTGGCACAACGAGTCTGTGTGGAAAATGTCAGCTCGATTGGATCACGGGAAGTGGGTTAAAAAACGACCGAAAGATTTGCACGGTCGTAAGCAAGCAAGCAAGCACGCAAGCATGCGAACTTAATATAAAGGATTTAAAAATATGTTTTGTGCAAACATTATGATTGTAAAATCTGTCAACTTATGTTTGATAATAGTAAACAATGAACCTGAGTTGTTATCTGCACACAAACATTATTATTGTAATATCTGGCAACCAATTAGTTTAATAATAGTAAACAATGAACCAGAGTTCTTATGTGCACACAAACGTAATTATTGTAATATGTTGCAACCAATTAGCTTAATAATAGTAAACAATGAACCTGAGTTGTTAGCGTCAGAAGCAAGGCAATTTGTACTTAACATAGGCTTGGTGAGGCCTAGTCCCGTGAGGAGCCCTCGTCCTGGCCTACATTGCCGAGGCAGGGGAGGCAGCACGCTGGCAGGCTGGGGGCTGGGCCACTACCCCCACACCCATCCCCCCACCCGTGCAAGAATAATGGTATCTAAGCACTCTAGTATTATTATCTAGGGACTCTGTAGTATAAACTGGACGCATTGCGTTGGGGGGGGGGGGTGAAGAGGACATGAGACTGTGAAGAAAAATCCGCAGCGTTATGTGTGTGTGTCCTGCATGTTAAACGCGTATCACTTGGCAGGGTCCACGCAATTGGCGTCACTTGGTACGGTCGAGCTCGAACAAAAAGTAAATGATTAAAATAAGAATGGCATGAAATCGCTAATTAAACTAATTTAAAGTTGACGGACGGGAAAACGGAATAGCCTATTCCCACCGCGGGGCTTGGGACATGCCGCACGGCAATTTTTTCAGACTTGAACCCCACCAAGAGAGCCTAATCCCCCGCGCACGCGCGTGTGTGTACGTGTGTGTGTGCACGTGTGTGTGTGTACACACACGTGTGTGTACGTGTGTACACAC
Source organism: Callorhinchus milii (assembly GCF_018977255.1). Classification (NCBI taxonomy): domain Eukaryota; kingdom Metazoa; phylum Chordata; class Chondrichthyes; order Chimaeriformes; family Callorhinchidae; genus Callorhinchus; species Callorhinchus milii. The sequence goes on along the minus strand of NW_024705360.1, from coordinate 27,501 downwards.
GTGTGTGTACGTACGTGTGTGTGTACACACGTGTGTGTGTACACACGTGTGTGTACGTACGTGTGTGTACACACGTGTGTGTGTGTGTGTACGTGTGTGTACACACGCGCGTGTGTGTGCACGTGTGTGTACGTGTGTGTGTGTACACACGTGTGTGTGTGTGCACGTGTGTTTGCACGTGTGTGTGTGCACGTGTGTGTGCACGTGTGTTTGCACGTGTGTGTGTGCACGTGTGTTTGCACGTGTGTGTGTGCACGTGTGTGTACGCGTGTGTGTGTGTACGTACGTGTGTGTGTACGTGTACGTGTGTGTGTACGTGTGTGTGTACGTGTGGAAGCGAAGTGGTGGTGGTGGATGGGGGTTGGAGCGCGGCTCACCGGCGATGACTGCGGGGCTGCGTTGACCGCCCTCTGGACGGGCCCACACCTCCACGGTTTGCGTGTCTCTCTCTCATCATCACGGTGGCTAGGAGATGTTAACTACCTCGCCGGGTGTACAGGAGGTCGTGAGTTCCATCACGACCCTGATGATGCCTGCTGCTGTATACTTGGAGTTTGCGGTGTTTCTCTCATCACGGTGGCTATGAGATGTTGACTACCTCACCTGGTGCGCAGGAGGTCGTGGGTTCGATCCAGACCATGGCGACGCCTGCTGCTGTATATTTGGAGTATACCCGGGGGGGGGGGGGGGATGAAGTCTCCAAGGCTAAACTAGACCCCCCGGGGGTTTAAACTCGACTGGGCCAGACCATACCGCTCCTGGCCAGACTATGCCCATGTGAAAGTTCACAGGCAATTATCCAGACAGAGAACAGGCGACAACGAACTTCAATCGATATCTAAAACGCGTACGCGTGGAAGTAAGAATCTAAATTTGATCAATTGAAGCATTTTTAGGGTTCAGGGGTTATTATTAAAGTTTTTTTCTGGTTGAAGCAGTCAAAGTCGATGTGTTTACAGTTTAAAATAAAATGTTGGAAAAATTTAGTAATTCACGTGTATATCGCTCTAACGCCATTACTATCACGGGGGTATGATTTGGTCTAGAGGGGCATCATTTGGCCTAGCCAATAATATTCCCGGCTATAATCTCGCCTAGGCCGTTTAGACCCCGGGTATACTACACCTGTGGGTATACTACGGCCTGTGGGTATACTACGGCATTTGGGTATACTCCGGCCTCTTACACCGGGTAAAGTCTCGTAAATGGAATGACCATTGTCAGCCGTGATTGATCTATGGCTGAATGAAAGCCTCCCCAGCTATCATCATCTCTCAAGATCCCAACACAGGATTCTGTCACGTTGACAAAAGACAAATAGTTCACTGCAGTCACGAAAGCTTTCAATCAAAAGATGCACACATTTATTTAAAAGCAAACGGGCATGTGTGGATACTACCCTTTGACCTGTATCACAAGAACAACGGGTCTCACCTGAGTGATCTGTACAGGTTACTTCCAAAAACACAAACTTTGTCCTAACATCACTTATTCAATGTTTGACCCTTATAAATAAAATGTTGCATGTACACAAAATCAGTGTTCATTCTAAATTATTGACAAGACATTTTACATTTTAACAATGTAATTACTGCAGTGAAATATACTGCACCAGGTTAAGCTATTTCAAATAATTATGCACCGTCTGCTTAACAGTGGATGTAAAACATACTATTGTGTCATTCAAAACGAGTAGGCCATTGCATGCTTGCGTCTCGAGTCAAAATGTAGCAAATTCTCAACATTACCGACAAATTACACAACTGACATGAAACATCATCGTCCCCCTACTGACAGGCTCTTGTTCACATACTCTTTGGTTCTTTCAGTAAAGTCATGTTGGTAGCAAAAATAATAGTAGATCAGAAAGTTTCGATCGTAACACAGGGATCTACCCAACTCACAGAAAACACAAAGACTGACCGCTCACTCTTACTCTGCAGGTTGAACCTAGGAACTGAGTGTTCAACTTCACATTATTGTCATTAAAGGCCAGTGACAATGGTGCATCTATTGGAGCGACATCGTCTCAGGCTTATACATCTGCCGGGTCTCCATTTTACTTTGTGTTGTCTCGGAGGAAGTCCACCCACACCTCCACCTCCACAACCTGCTGGGAGTTGCCTCGCTCTGCCTCACAGTCAGAATTCTCCTCCTGCTTCACGTTGCCTCCATCAATGTGAAGGTCCGATTTTGCAGTTTAATCTTCATCTTCACATTTTACCTTCGCTTCTTCGCTCTTCACCATCACCTCTTCACATTTCACCTCAATACCTTTAAGTGTCAAAGCTGGGATTTTCCTCCGGTTCTTGTTTGATGACAGATGGGCTCATTGCGGCACTTTGACTTTCACAAGCTGATTTCAGACTCCACTCCTTGCAGATCTTCTGATGCTTGTGCGTTCTCTGGTGTACTTGAAGATTTTATGACAGTGCAAGCGCCTTCCTGCCAAGTGCACCTGAAGGGTTTCTCTCCCGTGTGTGTTCTCTGGTGTCTTACAAGAGTAGATGACTGTACAAACGCTTTCCCACACACACTGCACTTGAAGTATTTCTCTCCCGCGTGTATTCTCTCGTGTCTTTGAAGATGTTCTGACTGTGTAAACGCCTTCCCGCACAGAATGCACCTGAAGGGTTTCTCTCCTGTGTGTGTTCTCTGATGTTTTTTAAGAAAGATGACCGTGAAAATGTCTTCCCACACACAGTGCACTTGAAGGGTTTCTCTCCGTGTGTGTTCTCTGGTGTTTTACAAGAGTAGATGACTGTACAAACGCTTTCCCACACACACTGCACTTGAAGTGTTTCTCTCCCGTGTGCGTTCTCTCGTGTCTTTGAAGATGTTCTGACCGTGTAAACGCCTTCCCGCACAGAATGCACCTGAAGGGCTTCTCTCCTGTGTGTGTTCTCTGGTGATTTTTAAGAGCAGATGACTGTGAAAATGCCTTCCCACACACAGTGCACTTGAAGGGTTTCTCTCCTGTGTGTGTTCTCTGGTGTTTTTTAAGAACAGATGACAGTGAAAATGCCTTCCCACACACACTGCACTTGAAGGGTTTCTCTCCCGTGTGTGCACTTTGGTGGGTCTGAAAAACTGATGGCCATGCAAATGCCTTCCCACACACAGTGCACTTGAAGGGTTTCTCTCCTGTGTGTGTTCTCTGGTGTCTTACAAGACTAGATGACTGTACAAACGCTTTCCCACACACACTGCACTTGAAGTGTTTCTCTCCCGTGTGCATTCTCTCGTGTCTTTGAAGATGTTCTGACCGTGTAAACGCCTTCCCGCACAGAATGCACCTGAAGGGTTTCTCTCCTGTGTGTGTTCTCTGGTGATATTTAAGAGCAGATGACTGTGAAAATGCAATGCTACACACAGTGCACTTTAAGAGTTTCTCTCCTGTGTGTGTTCTCTGGTGTTTTTTAAGAGCAGTTGACAGTGAAAATGCCTTCCCACACACACTGCACTTGAAGGGTTTCTCTCCTGTGTGTGTTCTCTGGTGTCTTTGAAGATGGTGTGACTTTGCAAACGCCTTCCCGCACAGAATGCACCTGAAGGGTTTCTCTCCTGTGTGTGTTCTCTGGTGATATTTAAGAGCAGATGACCGTGAAAATGCCATGCTACACACAGTGCACTTGAAGGTTTTCTCTCCTGTGTGTGTTCTCTGGTGTTTTTTAAGAACAGATGAATCAGAAAATGCCTTTCCACACACACTGCACTTGAAGGGTTTCTCTCCCGTGTGTATTCTCTGGTGTCTTACAAGAGTAGATGACTGTACAAACGCTTTCCCACACACACTGCACTTGAAGTATTTCTCTCCCGTGTGTATTCTCTCGTGTCTTTGAAGATGTTCTGACTGTGTAAACGCCTTCCCGCACAGAATGCACCTGAAGGGTTTCTCTCCTGTGTGTGTTCTCTGATGTTTTTTAAGAGAAGATGACCGTGAAAATGCCTTCCCACACACAGTGCACTTGAAGGGTTTCTCTCCCGTGTGTGTTCTCTGATGTTTTTTAAAAGAAATGACCGTGAAAATGCCTTCCCACACACACTGCACTTGAAGGGTTTCTCTCCTGTGTGTATTCTCTGGTGGGCCTGAACAACGGATGCTTGTGCAAACGCCTTCCCGCAAATCGTGCACCTGAAAGGTTTCACTCCCGTGTGTGTTCTCTGGTGTATTACAAGATTATGTGACTGTGAAAATGCCTTCCCACACACACTGCACTTGAAGGGTTTCTCTCCCGTGTGTGTTCTCTGGTGTCTTACAAGAGTAGATGACTGTACAAACGCTTTCCCACACACACTGCACTTGAAGCGTTTCTCTCCCGTGTGTGTTCTCTGGTGTACTACAAGATTACGTGACTTTGCAAAGGCCTTCCCACACACACTGCACTTGAAGGGTTTGTCTCCTGTGAGTGTTCTCTGGTGCTGTGTCAAATTTCCAGTGCGATCCGTGCTGTATGCACTCTGGTCGCATTGTTGCCTTGCCGTACCGAGCTGTGCTGACTGCCTTTGCTCCATCAGACCAATTCTGCAGAGGAAGCGTCGAAGGAAGCGTCAGCTGCAGACAGATAATAGGAATATCCACACCAGTATCGAGGCACAGAAGAATGCATATATACAGTCACACGTGACTTACACGTCTATACTTATTCGTATATTCATGATGTAGTAAAAACGTTTCTCAAATTCATCACACGGGCTGTGATGGCACACAATGAGAGGGCAAGTGGTCATTAAAAATGAATGTTAACCAAAAACTCCGAGCACACAATTTCGGCTGTCTGGCTACAAAAGGAATATGTATAAAAGCTAAATTCAGGAAGTCGTGGGTTCGATCCCGACCCTGATGCCTGCTGCTGCTGTATATTTGGAGTTTGCGTGTCTCTCTCTCTCTCTCCGTGGTGAGATGTTAACTACCTCACTGGTATACAGGAAGTCGTGGGTTCGATCCCGACCCTGACGCCTGCTGCTGCTGTATATTTGGAGTTTGCGTGTCTCTCTCTCTCCGTGGTGAGATGTTAACTACCTCACCTGGTATACAGGAAGTCGTGGGTTCGATCCCGACCCTGACGCCTGCTGCTGTATATTTGGAGTTTGCGTGTCTCTCTCTCTCTGTGGTGAGATGTTAACTACCTCGCCTGGTATACAGGAAGTCGTGGGTTCGATCCCGACCCTGACGCCTGCTGCTGCTGTATATTTGGAGTTTGCGTGTCTCTCTCCTCCGTGGTCGCGTGGATTTTCCTCCGGATCTCCCGGGTTTCCCCTCCACATTTAGAGTCAACATCAGCACGCGTGCAGCGTCTTTGACCGATACACATTTCCACACGTATCTTGGTTCTTCCGGTAAAGTCACGTAGATAGCAATAACAACAGATAATGAAATCAAATAAAGCCACTTGTGTTGGGTCAAAACGTCGTGGGTTTTTTTATTTACATTTTGTTTACTTTTATTCATTTTATTTCTGTTATTTTATTTTCTATCTCCGTGACTTCACCGAAAGAACCAAGAATATGAATTGCTGCAGTTACTAAAGTTTTAAGTCAAAACACCGAGACACGCGTTGACAAAACCCCACCTTGTTGTTGTTGTGGGCAGGTAGCTTCTGTAAACAAGAGCGGTACAGCAGCTCAGGCGGGCTTGGGCTGGTAAAAAAACGAAAAAAAAACTGCGTTAATATCTACAATAAACCAAAGTGACAAAGTAGCGAGCCGCGTGAAGACAAATTAAACTTAAGGGAGGGAATTAAAGCAAACGCGACCAGGCGAGGGCAGGAGGCAAGGCCCCGCGTGTCTAGGCCCCGCGTTGTAAAGTTCCAACTTGGACATCGATTCACAAGCTGCTGCTGCTCTAGTGACATCCCTACGAGAGAGAGAGCGAGGCTCTAGCTTGGTAAACAACAACAACCACAACAACAACCACAACAACAACCACAACGATGAGAATTTCTCACCTCGGATTGCAGTTCACGCGCGGACCTCCAGCTTCCTGTTACCTCGTGACGTCACGCGGCAGCAGATGACATGACGTCACGCGGCAGCAGATGACATGACGTCACTTTCTGGGGTACAAGACCCTCCCCTCCCACAATGAGAGGCTACCCTAACTGAATAAATTAATAAATTATGTTGATGTGGCGATCATCAACATTATCAATAAACATCATTTACACCATCATATACAACAACATCAACATCATCAACAGCAACACCAACAACATCAACAGCAACAACAACAACATCATCAGCAGCAACAACAACAACATCATCAGCAACATCATTAATAACATCATCTAAAGTGGAAAGCTGTCTTGGGTGTGGACCAATCAACTTCAAGGACAGTGCATACATTATCAGAGTTGTGTTTTTTGTTTGCATTATGACTGCAGGTATTGTGGTCTATGCAAACATGACTCCTCGTAAAAAAAGGTGTCAGTTTTGTTGCCAGATAAAAGGGTAAAAAACCAATTATCAAGACGAAAAGAGTGACACTTTATCACGACCCAGCAAGACTGAACTAGATTTAAATAAAAAATCCAACCTTTTTTTGAACATAGCGTAAAATATAAAACCAAGAGGTCACGCTGAAACTTGAACTCAAGATTCAAGGGTTGCAAAGAGAAAATCATCTCACGTTGGACTAATTGAATATTTTTCTGAATAGCACCCTAGGGATGGAGCCAATGGTGAGTGCGTTGATTTCTTGATGAGTGTGCACTCATGTCATGTGCGCTTTCTGTTGGTAGCCCCTGTGATTGTGCCAGGTGTAAACATTTTTAGTAGCGTTTTAAATGGAGAGTTCCATAAAAATAACTCAAAATAAAACTCAATAAAATAACAAAAATTTTGAGTTAACGTTTTCAAATGAATTCATGGAAAAGTAATGCCCCTTCACGTGTTTGATATTAAAATGAATTATCTTTGTGAAACTGGCCAGGAGATGGCAGTACAGAAAGGATATGCAGTGTCAGGAGCAAGTGCAGATGGCTCGGTTCTCAGAAAACACTTTTCTAAATGTGGGCTCAGCAGCTGCTGCCGAGAGGTTGTGCAATGAGGCAGCTCTACGTGGGGGTTCCATGGTGTAATGGTTAGCACTCAGGACTCTGAATCCTGCGATCCGAGTTCAAATCTCGGTGGGACCTACAATAATTATTATTTTCTCTTTACACGTGACTTGACCGAAAGAACCAAAGAGTAATTCCTGCAGTCACGAAAGCCCCAAATTAAGTTTTTGTTATACTCTTAGGTTTTTCGGTAAAGTCACGTAGGTAAAAAAATAATTAATGTAAATAATAATAGAAATAAAATAAATGTGATTTATTTTTTATTTATTATATATTATTTTTTTATTTTTAACCTACGTGACTTTACCGAAAAACCTATAAGCATGAATCCTTGCAGTCACGAAAGCTTCAAATCTAGAATTAAGTTTTTTTTACCGACAAAGAAACTTATTTTAAGTTTTAGTAAAAAAGAAAATAAAAAATTCAATTGCATAAGCTGACTGGATCAAAATCAAATGTTCAGCTCTTTGTCCTCTCGAATGTAGTTATGAGGCCAAGTCACCTCCTGGGTACGCATCTGCATGTGAAATGATGCGTTTGCATGTATAATGGTGAAGTTGCGTGTGAAGTCACGTAGTTGCATGTGTCATGGTGTATTTGCATGTGTCCAGTAATGATCCATTGAATGCACAAGCGAAGGTGCTATGGAGATGTTAGTACAGAAATCAATTGAATCTAAATTTAGCTGAACTTTGGGTATTTCCCTCCTCGTATTGCATGGGTTTTCTCTGTACACTGGTTTCTTACCATTTTTCAAACATCCCAAAGCAGTACCCTTCTGAAAGAGGATCTTTGATAAAAGGGAAATATTATTTTAATGAAAAGGCCACGGTTAGAAGTTTAAGAAGTTAGTTGGTTTAGACAGTAATATTATTATTGTGACTGTATTCAATGTAAATCAGGGGTCTCAAACTCGCGGCCCGCGGGCCAATTGCGGCCCTCGGGACGATATTTTGTGGCCCCCACCTTAATATGAAAGTTTAATGTTAGTGCGGCCCGCGACTTTTATATTGTAGCAACCCCGCTGTTAGCTGCTGTGTGGGACAATGTTATGATGTTCTGGTTTCCTACTGTGTGCCTGTCCAGTGAATGCGGCATGCATGTGAGTGACATGGGGGGCGGGGTCGTGGGTGTGTGTGTGTTTGTGTACGTGTGAGAGTGAGTGAGAGAGAGAGCCGGGAGAGAAAAGAGTGGCTTTGGATGCGCGGAGAGCAGGAGGGTGAAATTCATAGTTTTCCGCCCTCTTTCGCGCAGGTCATGATGTATCCAATGCTTCATTTGTAAATCACAAGGTGCCGGAACACTAAGTACATATGACAGCGCACAGGTCCCGGAACGCACATAAAACGACGCTTAAAACAGCACACACATGCCACTTACAATGCAGTGGGACTTATTTAGGCTATACTGCAGTGACGGTATCAGTCTTTGTGTCAGTGATTAATAAAGTGGCATCTTGAGCAAAGGCGACTTCTGTGTCCAGCGGAGAAAACGAACGGAACACACACACACACAATTTGTTAAATTGAAGGCAAATTCAAGGGACACCACGGCTCCTTTACGCACACGCTGCGCTGTGAGGTTTTGGGAGCTTCTTTACGCAGACGGATTATTCTAAACCGCAGCAGTTTATAACACGTCATTGAGCTAATATCTACATTTTACAGTCTGGGCTGTTTTACATTATTATTTACACCTGATATGTGTGGATGAATTTTAATGATTTAAATTCCCTCATCCTCTGGTGGTGACATTTACGCACCGAGCCACAGACTGTACATGACGATGTGCATAATTATTTTGGTTCATCTTAGAAGTCTGCATTTGTTATTATTTTATGAAATTGTGATGCTGTTAAGAAAGCTTTATATATAACTTATTAGATTATCTTGTTATTGCGTGGCCACAAATTAGTAATTCATCCACCGATGTCAACTGGGGCTCCGTAATTTTCTAGTGATTACATTATATTGTTATATTTTATTTTAATCATTTCTTAAAAACTTTTTTAATATTCATTTTTTTTCGATACGAGAGGTACCGGATCTGCTCAAATAAGTCCCGGAACGCAGGCAAGCCAACACGCCGGCACAAAGTAAGCACAAAAATGTATAGAAAAATGTGATGTGACTGAAGGCAGCGAAAGCCCCGACAGTGGCCAGCAGCATTTGAACCCCGTGGTCACACAATGACGCTGCCTCATAGAGTCCTCTCCTCTCCCTCTTTCGGCTCTCCACTGTGCGCGCACCGGAGCGCGTCAAAGCGCAGATCCACAGCTCATCCCGGCTCAGATCCCCGTGCTTTGAACAGAGAAGCGTGTATAGTAGCAGCCGCTACAGCTGTGTCTGCCTGTGACTGGGGTGTGGGGACGAAATCTGATGGGAACGCATTACCCCCCCCCCCCATAATCTACGCACCTGTTGTTACCGGAAAAAGCGGAAATGACGTGCATTTGCGGAAATTACGTCTCCGTGCGTCGCTGGTTGGCTAAACACTTGACTGAAACTTTATTGCGTGAGCGACAGCAAGTGGAATGAATATAGATCTTGTCACACAGCCCCAATCATGTCTTTTTCAAAGCCTGCAGTGAAGAGAAAGGTTGGTGACGAGCACAGACAATTTCAGGAAAAGTGGGAGATGCAATATTTCTTTGTTGAGCACATGAGCACCCCGACGTGTCTTATTTGTACAGAAAAAGTCGCGGTGCACAAGGAATACAACCTCAAACGTCATTACTCAACTAGACATGCTGAGGAGTATGCAAAATACCAGGGAGATGAGAGAGCCAACCGGGTTGCCAATCTTAAAACATGTCTACTGAGGCAACAACATGTCTTCAAGAAAGCAACCAAAGAGAATAATGCAGCAGTCGAAGTAAGCTACGTGGTTAGTGAGATGATTGCTAAGGTAGGAAAGCCATTCACAGAAGGCGAGTTTATCAAAAAGTGCATCTTACAGGCTGCAAGTATAGTCTGTCCGGAAAAAAAGGTCAGTTTAGCAACATCAGCCTTTCTGCTAACACCGTGGCAGAGCGCATTTCTGACCTGTCAAGTGACATTTATGATCAACTGCGTGAGAAAGCCAAATTTTTCAATGCATACTCAGTCGCTCTTGACGAGAGTTCAGACATCACTGACACTGCCCAGCTCACAATATACGTCCGTGGTGTTGATGACAATTTTGAAGTGATGGAGGAGTTGCTCACAGTAATTCCAATGCATGGCCACACCACCGCTCAGGAGATATTTTGCCAGCTGTGTGATGCCATTGTGAATGCCGGTTTGCCATGGAAGAAGTTTGTTGGAATAACAACCGACGGAGCGTCATCAATGACAGGGAGGAAAAATGGACTGGTGGCACTTGTTCAAAGAAAACTAGAAGAGGAGGGTGTGGAGGAGGCAATTGCTCTGCACTGCATCATCCATCAGCAGGCCCTTTGCAGCAAATGCCTGAAGTTTGACAATGTGATGTCTGTTGTTGTGAAATGCATCAACCAAATCAGATCCAGGGGCTTAAAGCACCGGATGTTCCGTACTTTTTTAGAGGAAATGGAGTCAGAATATGAGGATGTGCTCTACTTCACCGAGGTACGTTGGCTCAGCAGGGGAAACGTCTTGAAGATATTTTTTGAGTTGAGAGCAGAAGTGAAAGCCTTCATGGAGAAGGATGGGGTGGCTGTTCCTGTGCTAAGTGATCCCAAATGGTTCATGGACTTAGCTTTTCTTGTTGACATCACGCATGAGCTGAATGTACTGAACAAGAAGTTACAAGGCCAGGGGCAGCTCGTCAGTGCTGCCTATGACAACGTGAGAGCATTCTCCACAAAACTTGTGTTATGGAAAGCCCAGCTCTCTCAGACAAACCTTTGCCATTTCCCAGCATGCAAGGCACTCCTGAATGCAGGCACACCATTCAGTGGTGAGAAGTATGTTGATGCCATTTTGAGGCTACAGGAGGAATTTGATCACAGATTTGCAGACTTCAAGACGCACAGAGCCACTTTTCAAATTTTTGCGGATCCCTTCTCCTTTGATGTGCAAGATGCCCCTCCTGTGCTTCAAATGGAGCTCATTGACCTGCAGTGCAACTCTGACCTCAAAGCCAAGTTCAGGGAGGTGAGTGGAAAAGAAGACGAGCTTGGGCAATTTTTGCGAGAATTGAACCCCAGCTTCCCTGAGCTTTCCCGAATGTTCAAGCGGACCACATATTTGTGTGAAAAGCTCTTCTCCACCTTGAACTTCAAGAAGTCCAAGTACAGGTCCAGACTTACTGATGATCATCTTCAAGCCATACTGAGGGTCTCAACTGCTTCCTCCCTCAAGCCAAATGTGGCTCAGCTATGTGAGAGGAAGCACTGCCAGGTCTCTGGCAGCAAGAAGTAGGCAAGAGAAGCCATGTTCAGAAGAACCGTTCATGTTCTTCAATATTCTATTCATGTCCAGAAGAACCCATTGAAGTTAAATAACTGTTAGTAATGACATTTGAGAAGTTTGGATTTTTTTAGCAAAGTTTTTTTTTGTGGAATACCTGATGCGGCCCAGCCTCACCCAGATACTGCCTCCAGCGGCCCCCAGGTAATTTGAGTTTGAGACCCCTGCACTAACCCATCTATTGGTGGGAATCCTTCCCCTGACACCCCTACACATTCACATTCATTGGGGCTCTTCAAATACTGGAGTTTTGTACCGTCTTGTTATTTTGGTTGCCAACCCCTGCGGCAGATGGTTCAAATGGGTTTCGGTGCTTCTGAGTTTGGAGCGTCTCTGCGTGCGGTTAGAGCACTAGCCTCACTCAGGAGGGGTGGTGAGTTTCAAATCCCCGTCAGGAGTTCAGCTTTTACGGTGGTGTTTTTGTCCAACGGATCTATAATGTGCTGACCAAGATGAGACCAGGAATCAAACTCAGGCCGTCAGGTTCAGAGTGGAAGGTGCTTATCGCTGTACCACCACGCCACTGCTCGACTCCAAATATACGAGTAGCGTAACATATGATTTGTACCACCACACTGGTATTCTGCTATTCATGTTATTAATACAGCATTGGGGGCAGTTGAACATTAACAATATTTGGAGACAACTCGGCATGACGCCGCCCATGCCTGTGATCCTGTTCTGTGGAGGCGAGGGTGAGTGGATGACTGCACAAATGTAATGAAATTCCCTTCCCGTGAGCATCGAGGATAGAGCCATACCCTGGCTCGCCAGCAGAATGTGGGATTGAACATGTGGCCTCCATCTCTTCCCTCTGTATGGGATCGAGTGTGTTCCCCTAGCACGCGTGTGTTTCCTCCACGTCCTTCGGTTTGTTCCTCCCACGTGTAAATATTCCCGTGTGTCTGGTTCCCCGCGCGTCTGAGTCATTCTCTTTGAGAGGCGAGTGAATGCTGTGCGCTGTACAAGTTAAAATCATTGTTATTGCCCCAGTGTTCTCTCGTCCTCTCGTCCTCCTGCTGTATCTGTTCCGCCTAATGACGGTCGCTTGTGTTGCGATCGAAACGTCGTGATTTATTTTAGTTTATTCCTACGTGACTTTAGCGAAAGAATCAAAGAGTACTGCTGCAGAGTCTCACTTTCTGCCCCCCCCCTCTCTCTTTCCCCCCCCCCTTCTCTCCCCCCCCCCCCTCCAGCCGATCTCTTGGATTGGACTCTCATGTTCACACGTCCTTTGGATTGCACTCTCATGGTGCTAATCTCTCATTAACACTGCTGTTGTGCGCACATGCGGAGATTATACTCTTATGCGGTGACGTAAGCTCATTTCATGCTAATCTCTCTCCCTAATCCCTCTCTCCCTAATCTCTCTCCCTGATCTCCCCCATTAACACAACTGACGTGCTTGCGTCCGGGGATGGAACTCCTTTCCAGCTCAGACCCCGCTTGCTTGCTTGCCCATCGCCACATAATCAACCTCTTGTTGTTGTGACAGCTCTCTCGCTGGTTCAGCAGTTCCACTGCTGGACCACAAACAAACTAAAACCGATCCAAGCTCTTATCAAACAGGGAGATGTGGTGCCCCAATAGAACGTGCGATGGCACAGCCGCGCACAGACCAAAGATGTCGCGATCTTTCCAGATAGAAGGGTAAAAAACCAATTATCATATTTTTTACTGGAAAATGAGGTTCCAATGGTATAAATGCTTACCCCGAGCTCTCAGACTCTGGTGGTGCATTGTCTTTGAGTTGTGCGCCTTTTGGCGTCATCTGGTCCAACCCATGTGAGACTAGGCTCTAAGGAAAGCCGTCTCGGGTGTGGACCAATCAACTTCAAGGACAGTGCATACATTATCAGAGTTATGTTTTTGTTTGCATTATGACTGCAGGTATTGTGGTCTATGCAAACATGACTCCTTGTAAAAAAAGGTGTCAGTTTTGTTGCCAGATAGAAGGGTAAAAAAACTATTATCATATTTTTAATGGCAAATGAGGTTCCAATGGTGTAAATGCTTACCCCGAGCTCTCAGACTCTGATGGTGCATTGTCTTTGAGTTGTGCGCCTTTTGGCGTCATCTGGTCCAACCCATGTGAGACTAGGCTCTAAGGAAAGCTGTCTCGGGTGTGGACCAATCAACTTCAAGGACAGTGCACATTATCAGAGTTATGTTTTTTGTTTGCATTATGACTGCAGGTATTGTGGTCTATGCAAACATGACTCCTTGTAAAAAAGGTGTCAGTTTTGTTGCCAGATAGAACGGTAAAATAAGTATAACCAGTAAAAACAAAGTTTTTCACTATAAATCCTTTATATGCGTGGCGGCTAGAGTCCTCTCGTCCTCTGGCTTGAGATGGCTGCCACCTATGGGTCAGATGATTGCATTTCACCATTAAGCAATTGGTAATTAAATAGAAATTTTTTTTCCTAAAAAGTGTAAAGTTATGGAAAAAAAAATTCACGAAAATAAATTGTCACGCACAACGAGTCTGTGTGCAAAATGTCAGCTCGATTGGATCACGGGAAGTGAGTTAAAAACGACCGAAATATTTGCACGGTCGTAAGCGCGCAAGCAAGCAAGTGAACTTAATATAAAAGATAAAAAAAAACAATTATCATGTCGCGATCTCGTCTGTCAAAGCAAAAAAACGTGTGGCCGCGTAAAAGTCGCTCCGCGCTTCCTGTGACCTGTTTTAACCAGACGCCACTCAGCGCCCACTCCACCCTAAGAAGCCCGTGCGGTCCGACAGCTCGTGCTGTAATTTCCCATGACTCACGCGTCATTCCAACGTCTGCCGATCTCGTTTGCCCACTCACTTGGCTCCGTTACCGCATCCATCGGTGCGTGACGTGAACGCGCACTCTCTGCCCGGTGCTGCGCCGTACGGAATTTGATAAATTATTTGGTGGTTGATGCTGCTGCGTTGTTGACAGTATGTCTGCTGGTCTTCTTTCGCGATGTACGTAGGCAACCCAGGTGAGGGGCAGGGGGGGGGCAATAAACTAAGGACAAAAAAGCAGTTCTAAAGATGATGAGTAATGTCGCAAGGAAGAGCGTTCCAGACGGCTGGCGAAGTCCATCTGAAAGCGCGCGATGCAGTTGGCCATCTTTGTTTCTCAATAACGCCGCTGCTTTATGACGAAAATATAATTGGCGACATTTCTTCATAACACATCAATCAATGAAGAAGGGCTATTGCCCGAAACGTCACTGGCCATTTATTTGGGCTCCTTTTACGGCGCCATTATTGGTGAACGATTTTGAGTTGTTGTTGTTTGTACTTATAATTATGGGAATTTAGATCTACACGCAGAGAGCAATGCAAGAATCGGTGAGCAAACGCAAGTTTAGGGACATCATATTCAAATCACCGTTCCTGTAGGTCACAGCACTTCCCTTGGCGCTTCTACACTCACACTGCTCAGTTTTGTAATCACCTCCCATTATCTCTGTTCCCAAGTTCTTATAACTTTCGTGATGATGATGGCGATGGAGCCATTAGCATCATACATTATGATCATCATCATCATAATGTATTCTTCATACGCCTATCGGCTTCCTCTGAAGAACATCTCGAGGCGCCAAAACAAAGGGGGCATTAGAGAATAATGAGGACAGAGTGCCTCGTCAAAGCCTTTTTAAGAGTGTTGCAGATGTAATACGTCAACCAACAATGCACATTGTCCAGACAATACTCCCGGACAAGTCGAGTGCGAATTTGTCCCACAGCCCAACGTAGACTAGGAGACGCGTTTTCAGAAGCGTCGTGGTGACCCTGGGATGATGTCTCGTCTGCCCTACTAAGTAACTAAACTCTAAAAACTAAATTATTTCACCAGGTAAGGCCCCACTGAACTATTATTATAACTAATTTTCAGAAGCGACCTGGCCATAAATGATAGCTCAACAACGAAGTGGCTTATCACGCAGAAATTAATATAAGTAAAAAACTCTAAACGCCAGAATTTAAATGTGGAGGGAAAAACCGGACAAAAATCCAAGCGACCACGGGGAGAACGTGCAAACTCCAAATATACAGCAGCCGTCAGCGTCGGGATCGAACCCACGACATCCCGTATACCAGGCGAGGTCGTTAACATCTGATAGCCTCTGTTGTGTTGCAACTGTACTAACCCTAAGAATCTTCAACCTCGGAAGCTTGCTGCTTGCTGACGCCGGTGTGTCTGCATGTTTGCGATGCTCTCTACAAGCTACCCACACCGGAGCACACCACGATACTGAGAATGTGGAATGGGCAGCGACGGTGCGGGCCCATTGGGGGCCCTAGGCGGACACATTTCTTCTTGGTGCATCACGTGACTACAAGTGGAGCAGTTGAAATTGACTTTCTCCTCCCTACATTCAGGACCTCCTTCAGACATATTCAATCAAGATCATTACATTTCTCAGACTGTGCATTGCTCATTGTACTCTTGGGTTTTTTCGGTAAAGTCACGTAGGTAAAAATTAAAATAATATTTCTATTATTTTTATTTTTTATTATTTATTTTTACCTACGTGACTTTACCGAAATAACCTAAGAGTATGAATCCTTGCAGTCACGAAAGCTTCAAATCTAGAATTGCTCATTGTCCCACGGTCTAGGCGTCACACTTGGGTGGCGACGGTGCCTTTGCAATTGCGGCACCTAAACTCTGAAACTCGTTGCCCCTTCGAGGTCAGGACTTCTTAGACACAAATCTTAAATTTTGGACTAAAAACGCATCTGTTTAAAATGTCTTTCTCTCTTTTGTTATTTTTAAACGTCTTCTTCACTTCTTTTCCTTGGTTGACGTTCAACTATTTTCCACCTTCCCATGCATAGCGCCCTGAGAACGATTGTTTAAGGGTGCTTGAAACATTTTAATGATTATTAATAACTCAGTTTACAGAATAGCGCAAAGTTGCACGAAACAAAGGCTGAAATACGTTGTAACTTGTTTTGCACACTACCATTGGAATGGGGAGCTTTTTAATTGTTATCAGGATGTGAATTGAGATATTTGGCACAGCTCTGCTGCCATTTTTTTCCCATGATGCATCCAGGACCCCTTGAGCTGTTTGGGGCCATAAACTTTTTAGTTGCTGAACCCTCATCACAATCCTGCGCTGTAAACGCATGGAAAATAAATGTTTCTCAACAATGTTTTCCTGATAATTTGTCCTGACACTTATGTCAATAAACACGTTTTCAGAAACGCGATGTAATTAACGGACCAATGGAACACTTTGTGGCACTGTTGACCAAAACTGTTGGCCCAATAAATTCCGCGACAAACGTTCATAACAGAATTGGTGCATTTTACAAGTTTGATGTGAATATGTTTCATTTTAAGTAAAATAACAAGGCGTAGGCCTGGTACACGTGTAGCGTGGTGACACCCACTTTTATTAGGTTTTACAGAAGCAGGTACTCGAACAGGCTACAATTATGATTGCGAAGATAACATTAATCATGAAACATGTCTCACAGCGTGAAAAACAAAACCGTAAAATGGTGTTTAGCAGTGCCAGCTGTGGTGACGAGATGTCAACTACCTCGTCTGCGATGCAAGGAGGTCGTGGATTTGATCACAACCCTAATCTGTCGCTCCACACGAAGCTTCGGGTCTTCTCAGCCACGGTCATTCCATCCCTTCTCTATGCTTGTGAAACGTGGACCCCTCTAATGGAACATCTGCGCCGATTAGAAAGATTCAGGCTGGCCTGCCTATGATCCATCATGGGCTTAACCAGGCTTATTTTTGCTGGATAAAGGGGGGTAAACGGGTTAGAGAAGAGATGGACCGATGCAGTACAGGAGGTTATGGAGCTGAGTGGACTTGCCAAAGACTGGTACGAGTGGTGTCAAGATTGGCTTCTGGAGGAGGCTCGTGCAGGACGCCACTGGGCAGTTGGATGCAGTCGCCTTCCAACAACAACAGAGGAAAAAGGAGCAACGCTCACGACGAGTGGAGAGCCAGGCGGAGAGCCAGGCGGCTAAAACACAGCAAGATGGCACAGCAAGGGGCACAGGTGGTGCATCTGCCAGTCATCTCAGTCAACCCATTGTACCTGGGTCTATCCCATGACCCACTGTCAGTGAGCCTTCGACACTTCACGTGGACTCAGAATGCACCTGGCCTACCACAGGCAGTGTGGTAACATCACCGTCACTCAGTAGGGTATTTGTACGTGCATTCCCCGTGTATCTCTTTATGTGTGCATGTGCATGCCTGCCCCGGTGTGTACAATTGTGTTGACTGATTGCACTCCTTCCGACAATAAAGCCAGCATCAGGACTCACGGTAAGTCAGAATCATAATATTTATTTACATTCGCAACAAACACTACCTCGATAAAAATGTACATTCTAATCTTAACTCTTGATACATTATGAAAAATATTTACAAATCACATTGACAAATGTGCCTGTATCCACATCCATTTCATATGCGATCAGGTCTCTGAAAAAATTATATTGTCGGCAGAAGAATGTCCTAAGTCGTTTCCAGAGGCCTTTTTTCTTGTGGATCTTGGCAGCGACCGGCACCCGTTCCGGCTCCCGTGCCGTCTCCTGTGCAGGCTCCATTTCCGGCTCCTGTGCAGGCTCCCGTGCCAGTTGCTGTCTCAACGAGCTGCGCTGAATAAGCTCCTGCTGCTGCTGCTGATGATGATGACACTGCTCCGGTGCCGGCTCGCGTGCCGGCTCCCATGCCGGTTGCTGTCTCAACGAGCTGCGCTGAATATGCTCCTGCTGCTGCTGCTGCTGACGATGATATTGCTCCTGTGCACATTCTTTGATCTCCTGTTGCTCGAGGACTGCACGGCTGCTCTTGTACAGGAGGTGGCTTTGGAGAGTCCACGTGTGCAGCTTCCCAGCGGGCACTGTGGAAGACACAGCAGAGAGGGATGAAACCGTCAGGGGTCAATATTGGAAACACAAGCACCGAGCGATGATTGCATCGATGTTCAAAATAGCTTTTGGTAAACGTTGCAATTTTCTTTGGTAAGGTTACCTAATTCCTGCCCAACCCTGCTCAATGGATCCACCACGAAGCACTTTGATTGATTGACTGATGCGGCGATGCTCATTGATTCATGCAAGCCATCCTGTCATTCAATGGCTTCCTCGTCACTAATGTATAGGTATTACCACGGCCATAGTTGTCATCAATGTTACATCTGGATACCTCCGCTAATGTCAAGGACTCAATTTACTAGGTTGACCGTTTCCTGAGCTCGACCATGCACACTCATCATATTAGAGGACAAACTATCTTCATCCTTCTTTGCGCACTCTGTTGCACTATCTTATGATCTCGTGCTTAAGTGTTGTAAAATAATAAGTAATAAGAAATATACAGCCCTTTGTCAATCCGTTACTTATTGAAAAATACCTCCGCCATGCCGCGAAAGTCATGGGAAGCGTTTTACTTTTCGTCACTGTGCTTGAAACTGCAGGTGGGTGTACAACGCAACCTGGAATCTGTTCTAAATATCACTCACCACTCATTATAGCCGCGGCTCAATTCACAGTGCAGCACAGAAACAACTTTGCAACTGTTTCCATCATATTGTTTCAAACGATTAATTAATTCAGTCTGGCTACCCCCCCCCCCCCCCGAGTTGGCAATGCCGTCTGCTACTTACTCTTTATCAGCGAGTCGTGGAACTCCCTGGGCTGTGGGTGCGTGCTTGCTCTGGTGGCGAGGCCATTATCCAGAGCAGCGGCGGTGACATTGGTGGTGGTGGTGGTGGCGGTGCTCAGGGCAGTCATGGTGGCATCTTCCTTGCTGTGAACACAAGAAACAACAAGCGGCAAGAATGTCAAAAGGCTGAACTCTGCAATAGAATACAGAATAAGGGTCAAGTAGCTAGTCGTAATCAACTATTAATTTATCATAGTTGATTATAGTGAAATAAATTATGTTCACCATAAATTATGTTTACTATGTGAGAAAGGCTATCGCAATTCTTACAACAAAGAACCATAGCTACAACCACTCGATAACCTCCACTATCCACAACAACCATGCCACAACCGTACACAACTGCCATTCATATGGAGCTGGAGGTTTTCCCAAGCTATAATCACGATGCAAGGACCGCTATTCCTCAAAACACTTTGTAGCAGCCCTTTAACGATTGTTATCCCTGCGTTGTGTGCATCACTCGTTACTTCACCTACACTGCGGCCTGGCTCTGCAGGTTTCTGGCAACGTCAGGCTCACCAACCACCTCTTTTGATCAAGGGTTTAAGCCTTATTGTGCCCATCATGTCAGATCTTCACCAATTTCTCTCTCCTCTGAGAAAACCCAGACCATGATCGCTCGCTAGACGGACTAGGGATGAAAACTCAATGAGAGGGTTGGTCTGATTCGGGATGACGTCTCGAATTCGCCTCTGTGTCTGCTGAGGTGAGCACAGCCTTGCTGTCAAAAGAAATACATCAATCCCAGCTCACTCTCAGCACCATTATGTCCCTGTCACTGCTGCTGGAACGGCTGTCCGAGTTGTCCCAGCTCACGGCATCCCACGGCCAGCTCGTCCTTTTGGACAGCGGCGTTGACCTGCCCCTTGATTGTGCCGGACTAGAATCCCTCTCCGCTAGCCGTGCGTCTGCTGATTGTGCGTTTGTGCAGCTGCAGTGGCAACGCATCTGCAGCTTGTTCACTGCGCTTGCTTTTACTCACTCCGAGAGGACTTCGTTCTTCCGGGACTGCACCGTGACCGCCTCCTTTTCCACCTCCTGTCCCAAGCAGGTGCCCTCAGTCGACCAGGGCCAGGACTCTGGGATGTCAATTTCCACAGTGCGCTCGTAGCCAATGCGCATGAATTGAAGTTGAATGGTTTTTTTCTGCTCTTGCTGATGTGGCTGCTGCTGCTCCTGTGAGTCTTTTTTAAACTGCTCCTGTTTATTGTGGTCTACACAGGTTTTCCTGTGAAGTGCCACATTGCTGTGAGCAGACGGTCCAATGGTCTGCCTGGATAGCTTCCCAGGGGACACTGTGGGAGAAAGAGCAGAGAGATATTAAACGGACAGTGGTCAGTATTGGAAACACAAGCACAGAGCGATGATTGCATCGATGTTCAAAATAGCTTTTGGCAAACGTTGGAATTTTCTTTGGTAAGGTCACCTAATTCCTGCCCCCAACCCTGCTCAATGGATCCACCACGAAGCACTATATAATACACAATGGGTTCTATGGAGGCCCGTCGTTAAGCGATTAGTTGTCAACAGGGGTGGTCGTTAAGTGGGGTTCTACTGTATGTGTTTGTTTCTCGAATTAAATAATATTTTCCTAATTTCACTATGAAACATTCTGGGAAAAGTATCAGCTTGTCTGACTTCCCTCCTAATATGCATATTGCTATTTCTGAGTAGAATGCCTTATCATAGTCTAAAAACGTCAGGTTCATTGGTAATTGAAATTAATTGTTATTTTACAGAATGTGATTACTGGTATGCATGGGGTCGGGAACCCATATGCAACTAATTACAACAATTTGGTCACCATAAGAAATTACGGATAAAGGTCGAAAATATTAGTGGTATAGCAGCCAAGGAATAGAAGGAATCCAAGAGTACATCGTATTATGTAATCCTATTATCCATGAATTTTGCGGATAAGATTCACGTGAAACATACATCATATTATCCACGAATAGATACAGATACACCAACATGGACTCACGCGAAAATACGTAAAGACACAAAAACAGACAGAACACACCCACTGAAACATGCATAATAAACACACAACGACATGGATACACATAGAAATACAGAGAGACACACACAGAAACATGGAGACATTCAGAGACACACACAAGCACACCAAAACAGACATCGAGAGACACAGACATACAGAGACACAAACAGACAACGAGATGCAGGTACTGGACTTAGAGACACAGATAGGGATAAGTAGAGAAAGTAAAGTACAAAGACAGAGATGGCGAGAGACACATATAGACAGAAGCACTGAGACACCTGAGATAATATATGGTTGAGCAACATTGAGTGTGTGCAGACACTCTGTTATGTTGTATGTAAAGCAACATTATCAGTGGTTTTCATGGCCAGACACTTGTGTACACAGAAACACACACGCGTCGGTATCTGTGTAGGGCCTGAGAAGCCCCTGAATAAATCATTCATGTTTAAAACTCTTGATCCGCAATAACGTGGATTAGCAGCGTGCGTGATTACGATATTGCGTGTCGTCACCGTGAAGCGAGATCACGTGCGAGGGGCGGGGCTTAATTATGTGACGTCACACACCCGCAGGCCACGCCCATTACCTAGGATTATCTGCGTATTCATATTCTATACATTTTTGTGGAACGGAACCTTATTATCCGTGAATTGTGAGGAAAAGAGGAGTCACGTGAAAAAAAACAATATTATCCGCGAATAGACATCGACACACAAACATGGAGACACACAAATCATCCACATACATAAAGACACAAAAAAGCATAACACACCCAGAGACATGCATACACACACACACACACAAAACACGGATACACAGAGAAATACAGAGACACACACACAGAGACATTCAGAGACAAACACGTGCACACAAATACACCGAGATAGAGAGACACAGACATTCAGAGACACAGACGTCGAAATGCATGTACTGTACTTAGAGAAACACATAGAGATCAGGACACAAAGTTAGAGTACGAACACAGAGATGGAGAGAGACACACACATATAGACAGAAGCACTAAGACAGCTGAGATAAATGTGGTTGAGCAACATTGAGTGTGTGCTGACACTCGATGTCACGTCGTATGTAAGGCACGACCTCCTGTATACCAACAAAGACAAAGATCCCCCGTATAGCCTTAACAGACTGTAAGGGGCAAGTGCTGTTAGCGAGCACCTATGAAGGCCGGAACGGTACACGAACGAGGGGGTGGGTGGCCAGCACCACGCCCGACAATGTATACCAACACACACAAACACACACGCGCCGGTACCTGCGCAGGCCCTAAGAAGCTCCATTATCTCTTGATTAGCCCTTGATTAGCCCTCGACAAACAACAGGCTCCCCGTCTTGTCAACCAGCAATAACGTCCACTCGAGGCGCGCACGTGATGATTGCGTGTCGTCACCGTTGAGCGCGGTCACGTGTGAGGGACGGGTTCTAAATCTATGACGTCACACACCCGCAGGCCACGCCCATCCCACGCTCGCTCCGCCCCCCCTCACCGCTCTATGAAGCTTTGGTTTAACACGTGGCATTCGCGACCAATATCCGTATCTTCTTGGTTCTTTCGGTAAAGTCACGTAGAAGGGAAGTAATAAAATAATAAAAATTAAAACATCGTAAAATAATTCTTACGACGTTTCGGCCGAAACATAATAAAATAATTCTCACAACGTTTCGGCCGAAACGTCGTGAGAATTATTTTATTATGTTTTATTTTTATTATTTTATTACTTCCCTTCTACGTGACTTTACCGAAAGAACCAAGAAGATGAATCCCTACAGTCACGAAAGCTTTAAATCGAGATGTAAACTAGTCCCTTTAAATAGGGCGAGGGGGGGTCTACTAATGACTGAGAGTGACGCTGCTACCACTTACCCGAGCCTCCTGCTATTTACATAACACTGGTGGTGGTCTACTTCTCTCACACTCTACCATTTACCCGATCCCACTGCTGTTAACATTGGCAGGGGTCTACTAATGTAGTCCGTCTACCACTTATCCGAGCCTCTGTTGTGTGATGAGTCTATGGGTCTCTGCTGTGTGATGAGTCTGTGGGTCTCTGCTGTATGATGAGTCTATGGGTCTTTGCTGTGTGATGAGTCTATGGGTCTCTGCTGTGTGATGAGTCTATGGGTCTCTGCTGTGTGATGAGTCTATGGGCCTCTGCTGTGTGATGAGTCTATGGGTCTCTGCTGTGTGATGAGTCTATGGGTCTCTGCTGTGTGATGAGTCTATGGGTCTCTGCTGTGTGATGAGTCTGTGGGTCTCTGCTGTGTGATGAGTCTATGGGCCTCTGCTGTGTGATGAGTCTATGGGTCTCTGCTGTGTGATGAGTCTATGGGTCTCTGCTGTGTGATGAGTCTATGGCTCTCTGCTGTGTGATGAGTCTATGGGCTCTGTGTGTGATGAGTCTATGGGTCTCTGCTGTGTGATGAGTCTATGGGTCTCTGCTGTGTGATGAGTCTATGGGTCTCTGCTGTGTGATGAGTCTGTGGGTCTCTGCTGTGTGATGAGTCTATGGGTCTCTGCTGTGTGATGAGTCTATGGGTCTCTGCTGTGTGATGAGTCTATGGGTCTCTGCTGTGTGATGAGTCTATGGGTCTCTGCTGTGTGATGAGTCTATGGGTCTCTGCTGTGTGATGAGTCTATGGGTCTCTGCTGTGTGATGAGTCTATGGGTCTCTGCTGTGTGATGAGTCTATGGGTCTCTGCTGTGTGATGAGTCTATGGGTCTCTGCTGTGTGATGAGTCTATGGGTCTCTGCTGTGTGATGAGTCTATGGGTCTCTGCTGTGTGATGAGTCTATGGGTCTCTGCTGTGTGATGAGTCTATGGGTCTCTGCTGTGTGATGAGTCTGTGGGTCTTTGCTGCATGATAAGTCTATGGGTCTCTGCTGTGTGATGAGTCTGTGGGTCTCTGCTGTGTGATGAGTCTATGGGTCTCTGCTGTGTGATGAGTCTATGGGTCTCTGCTGTGTGATGAGTCTATGGGTCTCTGCTGTGTGATGAGTCTATGGGTTTTTGCTGTGTGATGAGTCTATGGGTCTCTGCTGTGTGATGAGTCTATGGGTCTCTGCTGTGTGATGAGTCTATGGGTCTCTGCTGTGTGATGAGTCTATGGGTCTCTGCTGTGTGATGAGTCTATGGGTCTCTGCTGTGTGATGAGTCTATGGGTCTCTGCTGTGTGATGAGTCTATGGGTCTCTGCTGTGTGATGAGTCTATGGGTCTCTGCTGTGTGATGAGTCTATGGGTCTCTGCTGTGTGATGAGTCTATGGGTTTCTGCTGTGTGATGAGTCTGTGGGTCTCTGCTCTGTGATGAGTCTGTGGGTCTTTGCTGCATGATAAGTCTATGGGTCTCTGCTGTGTGATGAGTCTGTGGGTATCTGCTGTGTGATGAGTCTATGGGTCTCTGCTGTGTGATGAGTCTATGGGTCTCTGCTGTGTGATGAGTCTGTGGGTCTCTGCTGTGTGATCAGTCTGTGGGTCTCTGCTGTGTGATGAGTCTGTGGGTCTCTGCTGTGTGATGAGTCTGTGGGTCTCTGCTGTGTGATGAGTCTGTGGGTCTCTGCTGTGTGATGAGTCTGTGGGTCTCTGCTGTGTGATGAGTCTATGGGTCTATGCTGTGTGAGGAGTCTATGGGTCTCTGTTGTGTGATGAGTCTATGGGTCTCTGTGTGAGTTTATGGGTCTCTGTGTGAGTCTAAGGTTCTCTGTGTGAGTCTATGGGTCTCTGTGTGAGTCTATGGGTCTTTGTGGTGAGTCTATGGGTCTCTGTGTGAGTCTATGGGTCTTTGTGGTGAGTCTATGGGTCTCTGTTGTGTGAGTAGTTGATGGGCCTCTGCCGTGTGTCATGCCGTGTCGTCGTCCAGATCAGGAAGGAAATCGCGGAAAACAAAATCAAGATCTACGACTTCCCTGACGCGGAGTACGAGGAGTTGAACAAGATGGCCAAGAAGATCAAGGTTCGGGGCTCACGATGGCGGCGCTCTTGTCGTTGTATTTGCCGACCGTGGTTGGCGATGTTCAATGTCACACGCGCTCTACACACACACACACGTTGACTACGCACCACACTAGGTACTCATTTGCGGCGAGTGCTGTTAGGGTGAGTAGCACCTGTGAAGGCTACCTACCGGCACGTGCCCTCCCACCCCCATGGCCTTTTTAACGACAAACTGATGATATACGTCATCGCGATGGGAAAGGGTTTGGTGTACCGGGTTCATTTTCTAACCAGGGATGGAGGTTGGAGGAGGAGCATCACTAGATTTAAAATGAAGCCATTGGGAGCTGTAATTAGTTTATTAGCAAAACCGAAGTGTAAAAAAGCAATATTTTTTGACAATTTTACACGACGTTTTGCTGGAGATCAACACCCAGGATCATCGGTTGGCAACAAAAACTCCCACCCCAGAGTGACGTTTTGCTAATAAACCCAAATCTGTGAGCATATTGTCACATTATGTGACAACTTGATTTTTTACATTTAAACATGTTTATATTTAAACATTGAAATCATACCTACATAGCTCTGAAACCCACTCAACACTAATGATAAACTCTGCTCACACCAAACACAACATGCATAGATCTTGACTTAAAGTTGTCGTGACTGCAGGAATTCATATTCTATGGTTCTTTAGGTAAAGTCACGTAGATAGAAAATTTTATAAAAATAAAGTGAATACAATTTTTTTAAAAACAATGACTATTGCTTGCTTTACCGATACCCATGGACCTTACGGCCAGGATGCACTGTTCACAGGCAATGAGGGATCCTGGCAAAGCACGAAGCTTACATGGCTAGCATTGTCCTTTCGCTGGCTTGCTAATGAGCTACCGACGCGTAGAGGGGGACTGTCAGATACAAAGAACGAATCTGCTAGATCCCCAACATACGGGTGGTGCGTTCGCCAATGCTCTCCTATTTTTGAGTTTCGATACTATGGTGATAACTCAAAAAAAATGACCGGGCACTGTCCGACGAAAATAATGATCGTGGGATACACGATGCGCCAGTATCGCTTTGACACTGTAAAACTCGAACCGGACCGACAGGCTGAGCTAATTAACATTCTTTGATTTGAGTCGTTCCAGCTCCCTTCGACGTTTTAGTCCCGAAGCCAGTCCTTCTGAGTGTGTCATTCGCACCTTAGTGAAGTAGTGTGTGCCATGTACTCATGCTGATAGAGGAGTCACAGGAACAGTGTACTCCCCCTATAGTGCAAGGATACGACAACGCTTTCACAATACAGCAACTAATGTCGGAAAAGGACATCACCCCCGATGATCGTTCCACATTAAGTGGCGGCAAGTTGTAATGCGTTGAGTTAAAACGAATACTGCATGCTTTTAACTAGACCGCTTGGAATTGCATCCCCGTTGCTGGTCCCACTGCATGTCGCATGAATTCTAAAAAGAAATGGATACGCGAATGTCAAAGTAGCCTACGGCGTTATAATAATATCAGTCCAAGTTGAATATCCCCCCGTCATTCTTCCTCGGACTCTGGAAACGGACTCGATTCGCATGAATCAGGACTTAACTCCCCAATCCAATATTCTACAAATCCCATGAAACCCGTCCGAGCCTGGCAGACTAGCAGGGACTCAGCATCTTAGAAAACAATTTTCACGGAATACTTTTTGCCTAATGGTCCGTTGTACATTCCCTAGTCCTCGGAAATCTCCTCAGCGGCTTTGTTCCTCGGGTAAGCTGTTCCATTGCATTTTGAAGGGCCGAACTAAGATGTCTTCTCCTAAAGTAGCCCTATTAACTTGGCGGCCTGCTCATGAAGGGTGTTGACTATTTACGAGTAGTGTTGATCCATGTTCCGGCAATGATTCAGAGCACCAAGGAGGGACTCTCCCGTCCACTCAACGAGAGATACAGGGCACGAACCAGGCACAGCTAAACAGCAAGCTGTGTCTCTCTCGCTCTGATGCGAAAGAGTGGCCGTCCCTGTGTATGGTTTCAAGAGGTTGAGGTCCCCCTCCAACACCATGCAAGCACATTTTTCACAAATTGGGCCGCTCCATAACTAGCTGAATACGGGGCTCCTTTCTTCCTCTATTAGTTGGACTATCGTTTCAGGGAGAGAAAAACGCCTATGGGTACCGCACCTTCGTTTGGTCGGAAGTTGCGGAACACTTGTCCCCGCCCTCTGGTCGAAGATTGCGGAACGCTCACGGGGCCAAAAAAAATCAACCCAGTCCGAGTGGTGCCCCGTATACACTCAGTAGACAGACTAAGACTAATGCAGCTCGCTGCGTAGAATAAGTTCATCCATGTACTTACCCGTT
>NW_024705359.1:0-51766 GCF_018977255.1 Callorhinchus milii | reverse complement strand
TGGGGCTGTTACTTGGGTTTCATTCACCGGCTGCTGTTTGAGAGACTGTTTCCAACTGTTTTAGTTAATGTTTCTGCCATTTGATACCACATTTACAAAGGAAGAAGGACTTTTTACGCTCAAATAGCAGAAGGTGAAATCAATTTTTGATTCAGGAAAATAAAATAAAAGTTTTGCGCGTAACGTATAGGAACAATAATCTCTGAGTCAAATAAAGAAAATAGTTCCAACAGTTTAGAATAGTAAATATAAATTAATATTTTAGTCGCATCCAACCATGGATCACATCACTGTGAAGTTTCTGACAGGAAGTTTTTAATTTTAATTCCATCATCAATTGGCGTGAATACATGTGTGACGGCTGCACATGATCACTGCCATTCTGTCTAATATCAGCCTCAAGTCAGGATTGTGAATGATTGAAATCACTGACCGGTGTTGGTCAAGTTGTGTAACCATTACATTCACCTGTAACTGTGATTATTCGTACACAGGTCACCAGGACGATCATATCAATCATTGGCGGCTTTCTGTGATGTAAGTAATGCTGTAAATCATGAACTCACCTGTTTGATGGGGATGTTGCGATCAGACGGTGCAGAGCTCAGGAGATTCCCTTTGATTCCCAATGGGAAGTTGTCTGTTCTTCTCGGTGTCATTCTCACAGTCAATATCATCATAATCATAACCACACTGACTGGTGTCAACAGGAAACAGCGGGTCACTGTCTGTGTGATGTCCACCCTCTGCAGAGAGAGCCATCATTTATTAGTGATTACATTCAGAAAGGTGTCACTGTGTGTCTGTAAGTGTGTGTCTGCGTCTGCATTTGTGTGTCTGTATATATGTGAGTCTGTGTGTCTATGTGTGTTGTCTGTGTGTTTGCCTGTGTGTGCCTATCTGTCTGTGAGTGTCTGTGTGTTGTGTGTCTCGGTGTGTGTCTGTCTGTGTGCGCCTGTGTCTGTCTATGATCGTGTATGTGCTGCGTTTGTGTCTGTGTGTACACAGGTATGTTGTGTATGTCTGTGAGTCTCTGCGTGTGTATCTGTGTGTTTGTGTGTGAGGCAAAAATACCGATTGCGGAGATAACCATCTTGGATTTCTGATTGTGTGTCTTACCTCCATCACTACAATCAGCATTTTAAAAAAACTGGAAAGGTTGGGCATTCAAGATGGAATTCCTCCTCACTTGTAAAATTTTAACCAGATTATAAATTTTTAAACGCGCGTTTCAATAATTGCTGATAGTGCTGTAAACGATTATTTCCTTCATTGCATTTAGGTTGTTATTAACAAGACGTCGAAACAAGGAAATCTGCGTTAATCGGTAAGTCACAGCACCATTTTATATGTGCAGTTATTCACACAGCACAGAGCACCATTATGTATGTGCAGTTATTCACACTGCACAGAGCACCATTCTGTATGTGCAATTATTGCATTACAGAGCGTCTCGGAGATGAATTCATCAAACCGAGAAATATCCATTTCAGATTGCACATCGACCCGTAATTATTCTGATTTTAGTTATCACAACAAGGCCAAATATCTCCAGCCGCCCTATCACCAATCCCATGGTGCAAACACGTACCAACTCGCCTACACATACAGTCACTACACATTGAAGCCTATCCGAGACGTCCTAACTTGAAAGGCACTGCACAATTGTAATTCTTGTTGTCTTTATGCCATTGCCTTTCTGTATGGAATGGAAGATTGATGATAATTGCGACTGTGATGATGATTTTCACTCCCAGATGTGTTGCTGATTAAATATCTCCGGCGGTAGGTTAAGACATGACAGTTCGGCTCTTACCCTGACAGAGCGAGGCTTCCTGGACAGTGTGACTGGTCAGTGCGGGGACATCAGGGTGTGTGTCAGTGACCAGGAGGAGGCCCCGGTCCGCCATCTGGAAGGTTCCCCTCTCAGCGTCGTCGTAATTTTCCTGAAGATGATCTGTTAACAGGGAGTCAGTCTTAGGCACTCAAACATTCAGATAGGAAAAGGAGGCAGATATCATAATATTATACAGCACAGAAGGAGCCCATTCAGTCCATCTATTGAAAGAGCGACCCAAATTACTCCAACTCTTCCGCGCTCTGCAATTTTGTCTTCCCCAACTATCTATCCATATCCACCCAAATTTGGACAGAGTGGGGCTCAATGTATCTTGTGCCTGAACGACTGAAACTAAACTCAATTTCTTTTTAGATACGTCATCTGAAGATGAAAGCTTGTTTTACTGTGAAAACTGGATAAATTGGGAGCTCTTTGGCCTCTGGGTCGGAAGTTTCAGATTGTAATCCACTCGGGGACTAAGATCACACTCTGGATAACACTCCAAGGCAGTGCAGTGCATTGAGCTCCGTTTGGATGTTTAGCTGGAATTTAAATATTGCAAATCTCAAAAGGGAAATAGTTATTATATTGGAGGTTTGCCCCACATTCCTCCTGATTACTGTGCATATTTTGCGCACAAATTGCCTTTCCAGTTCACCAAGAGATATACAATCACTAAAAATCACAGTAAACATATGTGAAGTGCTTTGAAACGTCTCGTCGAATTGATCAGAGGCTGTATCGCACACAATAATTATTTCACTCACTCACCATCGCCATTCGGAAGAAACACCTCAGCGTTTCCTTGTTCTGCATTAGATCCATTCACACTCTCCCCAGTGTAGTACTCCAGTTTACTGATAGAATCGTTGGATCCTGAAACTGTGCAAATAATGTCATTAGTGTCCAATTACAGAGGTTCTTAGAGTCTAATTCGTCTCAATATCAAAACGAAGAAAGGTACCAAAAATTAGAGTTTTTTTGCGAAATCGTGGATCACTTTCATGGATGAAAATATGGTCAACCGCTCAAAATAGATGTGATCAAAAAATATCTTTAACATACCAGGAGCAAATGTTGGTTAAATAATATTAATATGATTTTTGAATACTGCCTTCTGTTTAGGCTACAAATTACACATTTGACAACATGGTATTATTTTAGATATTCGCTGGGACTACAGACACACATAAGCATCGCTTATATTAATTTCTGTAGGATTCATTTTGGTGAGTAATAAATCCCAATATCTCATCGTTATTTTATTGTATAATAAATTAAATAATGTAACTTAATTTAATTGGTAATGCTGAAATCATCGGTGATAATATTTGAAAATTGAAAGACCGAACAAATTGAAATATTGAGTAGATTTCATCTCTATTAAGTGGGTAAATTGATACAACGCAACTGGATGTGGATTTTTCTGTTCTCTGAATAAAAGCTTGAAATCCTATCCACAGCGCATTCAATCATTTGCATTTGCCACCAATCGGGATACTAATGTTGATGCTTTTTGTACAATGATGCGGATGCAATAGACATGATTGTAAAGTATGTACCAGTGGAGTCAGCCTCGAAATGTCTTCTTCTGATCGGCCGATCCTCAATTTCTTCATAAATTGCTTGATACAAACGAACAGACGGATATTTTTCCTCTGTTGGAAGTTGACATGTACAGATATTAAAATATTAACCTGAAATTGCACAGTGGATTTTGAAATTGATGTGTAAATATTTGGAACATGTTACGTTAATATTATTATTTGAAAATATCAATATATCATCGTCACTATTGCCTCATTATTCATCAGTGCACTTGTTTTTGTAAGTGTTTGTTTCAATTGGTAAATATGACTGTGCATTTGTCCTTAGGTACCTACAAATATCTACTTAGCTCTGTGTGTTGGTGTGATAATACAACTGTGTATTTGTGATCCTTTGGTTATCTACGTTTTTGTGTCAGTTTAAATACTTTTTTGTATCCTTTATGAAAAATATGTTGTTGCGTTCAGTTTACGTTGAGGCCTAATTGTGTCTGGTGGGTTTCTTTATGCATCAGTGTTTGTCTTTGAGCTACGTGTTTGAACGTATATGTCTTTAGTTTCAGTTTGTGCAACTTTAGAGATACATGTGAACATAGCAATGAAATCGTGACAGTTAAAACAGACAAGAGTATAAGATTAACAAAATTGACACGTGCGTCAAGAGGATTTTATCTGAATTGATAGAGAAGCTCCAGGCAGTGCTGTGAGACCAGATTCCAGGCTCACCTGTTCCTGAAGAATTACTGTCCATCTGTACAATCAGTGCAAACAGTACCACTGCTAACAGGATTCCAAGGACGATGCAGAGCACGAACGGTATGTTGATCAGCTGGACTTTGCAAGTTAAGGACATAACATTTGTTATTTTATTGTTGTACAACATGTGGTAGTCACACTTTCGAAACTATAAAGAAAAATGCATCACACTAAACTGAACGTTATCTGAAGCAAATTATTGCATAGTGTATAATGTGTTCCAGAGTTTATTCAGAATAATGCCCAAACTATCTTAAAAATTGTACTGATGCAGCTCTTTTCCTGAAGTTAAACGCCTGTTAATTTCTACAATGTAGTTGTACAGTCTGTTCATTTCTCAAGTGTTAACTTCTGAAAGGTTACTTGACAAATATACTGGTTTAGATAAATACATTTTTTTACGAATGAATGGCAATACCTGGTGGTGATATCTAGGAAAGCTGAGCAATGTGTTAGCAAGAAGTCAAATATTTATGTTATTTACCAAAGGATGCGGTTGGGATTGGCGGTCTTGGAGGTTTACCTGCAACACATCGCAAACACCATAAATCCAGTAACCATTCAATTTCTGGCATCAAATGAAGTCAGAATTAATCTGCTTTTGTTGAGAAAAATTTTAAAAACCTCAAATTTGACGATGAACATTGAGAGATCGGATCCCTACCGGAGCAAACCACACCGGCGTCTTCTTTGTGAACGCAGTCGCTGCGACCCGCGGATGCGGAGACGCAATCCCACAGAAAGGATTCGCTTCCTCTACAGTGAAGCTCGTCCAGCCATATCTGACCAGCGCCTTGTCCGAACCCCGCCTGTCCCACAGCCCGCACGGCCGGGCCGCAGTCCAGCTGTCCGCACACCACACCGGCCTCTCGGATATCCCAGGAGTCGTCACACACCGTCCCCCACGTCTTATTGCTCCGTATCTCAACTCTCCCCGAGCAAATGCTGCTTCCTCCAACCAACCGCATCTCCTGTCCTGATCAGACAGCAACAACAACAACAACGTTATATTTTTATGGAGCCTTTCACGTCGGGAAGACTTATCCATAGACAGTATTCATTTCACATGTCAGTCACTCACACACATAAAATACGTTTTCATCCATACTGTCATCAAGCGANTTTTTTCCCGTGAAGCATTACTTACAGGGGATCTGTTTAATTATCCTGTAAATAATCCTTCAAAAATAAATCATTATAATAATTTGGTCTCTCGATCCACAACTGTTTGTGCACAATTTGCTGCCGCCTATAAATACACCGTCGATACACTTTCACGTGTTTTCTGTGAAGTCCAGAAGACGTGAAATCGCGTTACCAAATGCGCGGATTAGTTCTATGCAATTGATGCACATTACAGGAAATACCGTTGGAAATTTGGAAATTGTGTTGTGAATATTTTGATAAGAGCACATTTTCCTTCTGTTCATATTTTTCACTCAGTACCTGACAAATGAAGCTGCTGATCAGGTGAACTCCCAGTGCACTGTTTTACGCGATCATTTTGTTTCGGAGCTTCTTCTGCGTTAAACGTACATTTATCAATGAAATACTTCAAATAGAAATACAATAAATATTGACTCAGAAACATTAGCTGAGGAACATTTCATTACCTGAACAAATTACACGTAAGTCGTCTGTATGATCGCAGTCATGTTCTCCCCAAGGTGGCGAAGAGCACTGCCACAGGAAGGATTCCTGCGAATTAC
Organism: Callorhinchus milii; assembly: GCF_018977255.1. Taxonomy (NCBI): domain Eukaryota; kingdom Metazoa; phylum Chordata; class Chondrichthyes; order Chimaeriformes; family Callorhinchidae; genus Callorhinchus; species Callorhinchus milii. The sequence continues at coordinate 45,914 of NW_024705359.1, read as the reverse complement.
ACACTATGTCGTCCAGCCAAATAGGTCCAGATCCTCTGTCATATTGACGACTATCATCAACAGCCACAGCTTCTCCGCAATATAACTGTTTGCAGATCACCTCAGCATATTTGCGCCTCATGGAGTCCGAGCAAACAGTTCCCCAAGTCCCATTGTAAAACACTTCCACTCTCCCCTCACAGGAATGTTGTCCATTTACCAACCGCAGCTCCTTGTGTTCTTTGGCGGCAAAAAGATGGATTTTGTTAAAGTTTGTGATTGTTTAAATTTAGTGCAAGTCAGTTTTTTTTTAACTAAATCTTTTATTGGTGCTGGAAAACATGTTGGAATAATTTGTAATATTATATTTGAAGTTTCAAAGAACTTTAATTGATAATACTATTTTTCTCTCATAAAGAACAATATGGAATCTAAACCTCTCAAATACACTGTTTTTGTACCTATGGTGACGGACTATCCAGACAGATCCAGCGAAAGCAATGTGCCAGCGCAAGCCGCAAATAGAGTAACCATGATCGATAGGAAAATTGTTGTCCAGGGCACTAGGAGAAAATCCAAAACCGCTTCCAAGCACTTTTGAGATAATTATGGTCCCAGAAACAGCCAGTGACAGCCTCGGCACATTTCATCCTGCTTCAGATTGCCAGATTTATCCATGAATAAGCCATGTGGGGTTTGAACCCACAACATTCTGACTCAAGGGGGAGGTTGCTAATAACAGAGCCAGGCTGACACTCTATCAGTAAGTAATGATGATGAAAGACAAGGTGTTTAATCGCTTACCTGTACACACAATGCTCACATCTTCTTTGTGATCACAGTCATGCTGCCCCCATGGAGAAGAGGGACATTCCCAGAGAGCTGATTCCTTTCCTGAACATCTGACCTCATCCAACCAAACAGGGCCTGAAGCTGGCCCACAAGGGGAAGCAGCTGATGCATTAACAGCAGGTCCACATCCGAGCTGTTTACACACAACATCCGCCTCAAGTGATCCCCAGGAGTCATCACACACCGTCCCCCAGGTTCCATTGTAGAAAATCTCCACTCTCCCAGCGCAAGAACTCCCACCGTCCATCAGTCTGATCTGAACATCTTCTGTTGAACCAAAGCAAAATTTAATTTATTGCATAACATGCATCCGTTGATACCGTGTATTATCATGATGACAGGAATGTAGGAGAGATGAGAGGAAAAGTTGAACTGAGTGTTTAATGTTATAGCTGATCTTCAGTCGGCTACCCAATCTCCTTCAGTCAAATAAAATCCGGCAATAGCAATGCACATTGCTGAGATATCATCTCAAAATAGGAGACACTCGAATGCACATTGCAATTCAATAGTAATAATAGATATTTCGTTTGATTTAACACATTTTCTGGTGCTTGACACGTCTCAAAGCGCTTCACAGAATATAACGTAAATTGAATTCAGTAGGTTTCTGAAGGAAGTGCAGCAGCCTGTCACACAAATCAGTGGCCCACAACCGTCTTTGTTTGACTGACCAAATTATTATTTTAGTATTTATTGAAGAGTTGATTCACGCGCGGAAAAGTTCCGCCAATCGAGTAACAACCGGCAACGAGTTAAAATCCAGTACTGCAATTTTAATCATTAATAATCATTCACTCACTTGAACACTGGATTCCAACATCACTCATCTTCTCAGTTGATTGGTTTCGCCTGGACGGTTTGCACTTCAAAAGATTCGTCTCATTTCCTTGACAGTGAACATCCTTCAGCCATGGGGACCGTTCACCTTCTCTGTACACTGGGGAGTTATAGGCTCTCATGGCAGGACCACAGCCCATCTGTCTGCAAACCACATTCGCATCGCTTAAATCCCAGAACTGATCGCGCACTCTCCTCCAGTTTCCGTTGTGGTAAATCTCCACTGTTCCAGAGCAGGAACTGCCACCGTCCACCAGCCTGAGCTGTATGTGATCTGTTTCAATATAACATAACACGACTGGTGTCCAATGGTGACAAATACAACGTTTGGTTATAAAATTATTCAGCAACAAATTATTAATTGTCACTCAATGTGTTGAGTGTGTGTGAACCTTCATTATCAACTGAATATCGGTTTGCTGTCGCAGCGCTTTCACAACACTACGTGTGGAATAGTTCAATGACATTGTGGACGTCTGTACTTCGATGGAGTAACAGACAATCACCGACAGGAAGGCATATTGTAAGTTATTTAACAATTTGGTATTAAAATTGGCAATTATTGCTTCTATTTATCGGTCAAATGCACTCACCCGAACAAAGCACTCCCACATCACTGCTGCTCCCGGAGTATGAAGACACTGTGGAATGTGGGCAGTTCCAGATGTGCGTCTCGTTTCCCGCACACTGAACATTATTGATCCACACAGGTCCACTGCCTTCCCCGTACTGGGAAGAGTTGTAGACTGAAATGGCAGAGCCACAGTTGAGCTGTCGGCAGATGACATCGGCATCTGATATATTCCAGGAATCGTCCAGCAATCTGCCCCAAGTGCCGTTATGATAAATCTCCACTCGCCCATCACAGCGGCTCCCACCGCTCTCTAACCGTAAATGCCACTGTTTACCTGCATTGTCAATGCACAATTACACACTCAAAGCTGTAAGAGCTGCAGATAAGTTTATCGTGTTAGTAATTAAAAATAGGCATTTCGAATGTGATAATATACCGACAAAAATACACAGAAATATTCATAGTAACGTAGAAATTATATGAACATTTCACAGACGACGACGTTACTGGTGTTCACAGCTACACATAATCTACAGACAATAACGCAAAAAATGACAGCAGCCTCCAGCCAAAGTGCACAAATCACCACATGTGCCAGGAGGAAAAATAAACGTGAAGAGAAGGAGAATATTGTAAAGAATCATTGCATTTGTAGCAGAAGAGCATTATCGTCACAGTCTAAAACCAGAGATTGTCCTTCATCAGGACCAGACTACTCTATGGGAATTGGGAGTAAACACTTTGTCTCAGGAGTCTATGCTCTCGTATGCAATAATAAAATTAATATACTTTTACGGACTCGGGGCAAATTGGCTAATCTTGAAAATCCAAAGAAGCAAGAGTTTTGGTTTGTGCTGATTTTTAGAGTTGGAGATTGGTGTCACCTCTGACACCTGAATAATAATTCATCGCAAATCTTACTCACACAATAGATCAGGTTCTGTTAGACAGACAGCGTATCATTTGAGAAAAGGTAGATTTTACTTTTAAAGTGTATGACCCATTATTTTTTAAGTTGTTGGCTTTTCCGACGACAAAATATGCAGTCAGATTTCATGAAGATACATTATTTGAAGCGCGTTGAAGAAGTCTGAATGACTTACTGGTAATCAATTAGTAATGCACTATATCAAACGAATTGTTATTTCACTCACCGGAGCATACAACAGTAACATCATGGTCATGTGTACAGCTGAACTTCTCCCAGAATGATACAGGACAGTGCGACACTCGGAATTCATTACCGACACAATTGAAGTTAGTTTTCCAGATAAGACCGGTTTCTTTCCCAAACTGTGTTCCAGAACCAGTTGACAAAGCGAAGCCACAATCCAGTTGCCGACAGAGCACATCGGCGTCCTGCAAATCCCAATAATGATCGCAGATGGTTCCTGATTTATAATCGCGCTGCAATTGAACTCTGCCGGAACAGGCATTGCTTCCACCAATTAATTTTGGGGGATAATGTTCTGTAGTGGAAGATTTAACCTGATATGAGTTATTATAATACAAAGAACGTACCTATAATAATAATATTAGTCCTTGCATTTGATGTAGCGCTTTTCACGTCGGCAGGACGTCCTAAAGCGCTTCACAGGACGCACTGTAAAGTGAGTTGACTGTATATTTGTGGGCGAACGCGGCAGCCAATTCCGCACAGCAATGTCCCGCAAACAGTCGCAGATTGAAAGTGCAGAAACACGGAGGTTAAAGAAAATCATCATTGAACGACGGAGGAGGGCTGGCGGGCGAGGGGTAGCGGGGTTGAGGTTGGGGGGTGGTGAGGAGCGGAAGGAGGCGGTGTGAACCCCCCCAAAAAAAACTACGGATTTAAAACTGACAAACTGACATCATGTGGAATGCAATCTCTATCAGAGTTTCTCAAACTGTGGTTTACCGAAAATATGAGGATTGAAAAATTGATGGGAGACTGAATTATTTACCTGAGCAGATGACGCCGGAATCATAGGCGTGTGACCAGGAACCGTGACCCCAGGACTGTGACTGACAATCCCTCAGAGTAGACTCACTCCCTCTGCACTGAACGTCATATGTCACAACGGGACCTGAGCCTTCGCCAAAGTGAGCGTCTCCTGATGCTGAGAGCGCGGCTCCACAGCCCAACTCCTTACACACCACAGCCGCGTCCAACATATCCCAACCATCGTCACCAGAGCCATAGCCAAACACTGTGCCCCACTGTCCATCGTGGTAGACCTCCACTCTCCCGGCACACGGGCTGACGCCATTCACCAGCCTCAAATGATCTGCAAGTAACATCACCAAAAACATGCCTTTCTAATTGATTTCCAGTCGCGCAGGATAGTCGTAATTATAATAATAATATTTGTACTCAATCGGAAGCGCTCTGAGTCGCCGTCCGGCGTTGAGGGCGCTATATCAATCCGAGTTGTTTTTGTTGCAGCTGTTGCATTTGCCTACACAGTCATTGCTCCTTACAGTAAATTCTGTGTAGCGCTGGAAGAGTTGTGCGGGTTGTGTCAGGGCAGTGTATGTAATCGATGGTGGGACTTGAACGATGGTTTTCAGAGAATGATAGAGTTAAAGTTGCTGCACATTCCACGTGTCCTCCCATTTCAGGTGACATTGATAGGCTCAGCGGGATGTGGAACAATAATAATTGACACAAGACGAAAGTTAAATGTGGACTGGAATCGAGGTGTGGATATTTGGATGGGAGAACAGGGTGGAGAAGCGTATAAATCAAGAGACGATTTGAAGCACAGACCGAGGTTACTAAAGTTGTATTACTTAGGTTTGTTTAAATAGGGGATTACATAACGTGGAGAAAGAGGGATCTGGGAGCAAATCCTTTAGCTTCCATTTGCACTGTTTTCTCAAGGAAACATTAGTCAATACGTATTTAAGCTGCAATGGATATATGGAAGACACGGATCGCCTTGAGTGTTCCTGCAAAGATGAGGTTAAAATTCGAACAAAGAGAGGAAATATTCTTCTCAATTCAGTACTGTAAAAGAGAGAAAAAATAACAAGGACAAACTCAACGTGAGATGTATTGAAACTGCGGGATAGATCTTCACAGCAAAACTAATAACTTCTTCTCTTCTTATACATATTAGTGCCTATCACACGGGGTAGCGTCTCTGAGCACTTAGGAGGACAGAGCTTGTACAGAAACACTGCAGCACTCTTCCTCAATCCCTCCTCCTTGACTCCAAGTTTATATAACATAGGAAGAGCTTCCACTTCGACCTCCCTCTTTCTCTGGGTCGGAGTCCTGCTGACCCAGGCGCTCTGAGATGCTAACCTGCAAGAGGTACGGTATACAAATGCAAGATGTTGTCGATGAGGCCGAAGGATAGGTGGGACTGCTAGAGGAGTAGGGGTATAAGTAAGAGGGTTAGGGCATGACGTGAATGTCATGTGAGTGTCAGGATTATAAACAATATCCGTTTTGCTAATGGAAGACAATGTCGCCTGACATCCATAAAAGATTCAGCAAGTTGCATCTGCGGTACATTTCGCACCTTTTATGTCGGGAGGATGGCCCTAGTCTTGGGTTTGGTGGTGCTGTCAAAGTTTTGATTTAATTGTATTTGATGAATTTTGTGCTGAAGACAAATAGATTATCCAAAAAAAAAATACTCACCTGATTTCTTATCTTGACTGTCGACTTGAGGAGCTGAAATCAGAATGTTTTCGCGAGTTACGTGCTTTAGAAGTATAGTTCGGATGATGAAACATTTTGACCTTTTCAATCTCATTCCACATCAGATTAGTTTTGACAGACAGAGAGTAACCCATTTGTGAAGCTCAGTCTGTTCTACTTCCACTGTACAACGCTGCGCTCACGGTAAAATTGAACGTTCAACTAAGGTTAAAAATGTTTAGTGAAATCAGATCAAAGCTTTCTATCTCGGAGGGCGGTACCTCCTGACCGCGCCTTACACATTATATATAGTGTGACTAAATAGTCGCGATAAAATGTCTAATTAGTCTTAGAGAAATGGTAATAAAACATATTATGCATATATGTTGCATGTATTTATTTGACTACTACTGCAACTGATAATAATAACAATAATAATAATAATCCTTTCATTTGATATAGCGCTTTTCACGTCGGGAAGACAACAACAACAACAACAACAAGATTCCATTTATAGAGCGCCTTTCACGTCAGGAGGACGTCCCAAGGCGCTGCACAGTTGGGTCATGACCCGAGCAGGGGGGAAATGGTCAGGGTGAGGGGAGGGAATCAGATTTTCAATGCCACTCGAGGGGACATCTCATTAATTTAGGTATAAAGTTTCTCCACAAAACATTAACTGTTTGGAAATATTTAGTTTGAATTGAGGTCTTATTCTTAATGTACATGGTTTTGTGACTTGAGAAATCTGAAGGTGGATGTTAAGAAAATAATTTATCATTGAGATTGTGAAGTCAGTGTAAAGGAAAGTATGAACATCTGCTGTTTCATCTCATATTCTGCAGGTGGTGGGAAGTTACAATCTTTCACATCTTTGTCTGTGCGACTTTTAATGCATGTGAACACCAATAACTTTAGGCTCGGCAATGGCTTCTCAAGGTTTCAGATATTCAGGAGCATTGTGTATTTTAAAAGTAGTTTTTATATAATTGAGATTGTAAGCGGTATTGCTCTCAGTTATAGATTAGATGCATTAGTAATGAAGAATTCAGCTTAATGATACTGATGAAAGTACAGAAATTCCCAAGGACAGTTATTATCTGTCCTCTCCCTCCCTCAGGAGGCTCTGGCCTTCTGCACACCCCCCGCGCGGCCTACCCCACCATCGGCTTTGAGCTCCTTGGCCCACAGCGCTTTACAGATCACACTGTAAAGTGAATTGACTGTTTATTTGTGGGAGAACGCGGCAGCCAATTGCGCACAGCATTGTCCCACAAACAGTCGTGGATTGAAAATGACCAATTTATTATTGTTTTTGGTTTTGGAGGGATTATTATTAGGCTCTGTGTGGAGTAAGGAAACTTGCCCAAGGTTTCGCCCTCTGCCTGGAATTGAACTCAGGTCTCTCACTTGCAAAGCGAGTGCTCTAACCACTGAGCTACAGGACTCCACTGACGGTGATGGTTAAAGCTTTGCCGTTAAGTTTGTGGCGCCATTGCAAAGGAAAGTAATCTCACAAGAAGCAGGAACTCGCAAGTTGCAATCGTCCACATCTTACAAAATAAGAATTTGGTCGCTTAATCCACGACGGTCTGTGGGACACTGCTGTTGCAAAATTATTGTTGAGTTCCACCCACCAAAGTCACAGTCACTACACGTTACAGCACATTGTGTGAAGCGCTTTGAGACGTCTCAGTGACGTGCTACTTGATGGTGGATGTTAAAAACATGCTTTATCATTAAGTTTATGAACTTAGAGCAACGGAATACAGGAACCTCGGCTGTTTAATCTCACAGTAAGTTGGTGCTCGCAAGTTACAATCTTTCACATCTTTGACAATGCGATTAATAAATTAATAGACTTGATCCAAATTGACTAATACATTTACAGCTACAAAGGTTCCAGCTGCAGAGTTTTTATTTTTCGGCTTCGGTTGCGTTTCCGGCTCTTGCTCTCACTATCTTTATCTCTCTCTCTCTCTCTCGCCTCCGAGTCATGAGGTGGTGTGTTTGTTGCACTCCCCAACACACACAACAACAACAACAACAACAAGATTCCATTTATAGAGCGCCTTTCTCGTCGGGAGGACGTCCCAAGGCGCTGAAACACCCACACATCGCGGGGACTCTGAGCTGACAGACCAGCTCTGGAGCTGGTCATGGGGTTGGGAAGACAGAGACCCACATTGTCGTTTTACGTCAAATCTCCTTACAATAATATTAATTTGGTCACTTAACTTTGGTCCACGACTGTTTACGCGATACTGAACTGCACATTTCCTGCCGCGTTTCACCCTCAAATGACACCGTCACTTTACTGTACAGTATATTCCTTGAAGCGCTTTGAGGCGTCACAAGGTTGTGATCAGGCGCAATATCAAATGCAAGGATCATTTGTGGAGTCATGTAACTCAGCGATAATACACAGCCACAACATCACATTTGTAAAGTTTTTTCACATCGGGAGTACCTCAAAGATTGGGCCCCGAGCTGGAGGTTGGGATCAGGATGATGGAGGGCAGGGAGGGGAGAGGGAGCTGTCTGGAGGAATGCGCGGTTGAAGAGGAGACTGTGGAGACGTGTTTTGAAGGAGGCAAAGGAGGGAGAGAGATGAAGGTACTGTGGGATCTCCAGGCGCTGTGGGCCAAGGAGCTCAAAGCCGATGGTGGGGTAGGCCGGGCTGGGGGGGTGGACAAGGCCAGATCCTCCTGAGGGTAGGGAGCGGACAGATAATAACTGTCCTTGGGAATTTCTGTACTTTCATCAGTATCATTAAGCTGAATTCTTCATTACTAATGCACCTAATCTATAACTGAGAGCAATACCGCTTACAATCTCAATTATATAAAAACTACTTTTAAAATACACAATGTTCATGAATATCTGAAACCTTGAGAAGCCATTGCCGAGCCTATAGTTATTGGTGTTCACATGCATTAAAAGTCGCACTGACAAAGATGTGAAAGATTGTAACTTGCCAACACCTGCGTAACATTAGATGAAACAGCAGATGTTCATACTTTCCTTTACACTGACTTCACAATCTCAATGATAAATTATGTTCTTAACATCCACCTTCAGATTTCTCAAGTCACAAAACCATGTATATTAAGAATATGACCTCAATTCAAACTAAATATTTCCAAACAGTGAAAGTTTTGTGGAGAACCTTTATACCTAAATTAATGAGATGCCCCTCGATTGGCATGGAAAATCCGATTGAAGCACTACATTGAAAGATTTGAAATGAATAAAAAACATACTTTGATTTGCTGCCGTCGGATGGTTTAGGGCCTTCTTACACTATATGATGATTAATCTGCAAATTACCTTTACATTTGACGTGAATGTATTTGGATACCATCACAGCACATACATTGTTTAAGCACTTGACTATCTGCAATAAATTCACTGACTAATTCATCTGAAACAATCCTCACATTTTAATTCAATACAACCATATATATATATTTATATATATATATAAGACAAAACAATGTAATGCTAATTTATTTTACAGGTAGGACAGTAATATTTTATTGATAATATGTTTAAAACATGAACAGATCGCCAATATAATCCATGCGTTTGTTCTGTTATTTCCTATATTTTCATTAATCTGCAGAAAGAACAATAATTTGACAATTTTACAGCGGCTTTCACAGTGAGATAACGTCACAAACCGCCTGACACAGCGGGAAGGGAGCGGGAGCCGCGGTGGGGGAACTGAGGAAGGAGGAGAGAAGGATGACCAGAGTCGGGTGGAAAGGGAACATTTAAGGCGGGTTAAAAAGAGCCAATGTGTTGGGGGAGAGGCTGCGGGAGGGGATGGCAGACAGCGGGGCCTGAACAGCTGAACACTGGTGAGCAGGTGGTGGGGAATTGAGCTGCCGAGGGAGCAGTCAGGCCGTGGGGCTGTGGCTGATGTTCAGTGGAATGAGGCCACGCAGGGACTTAAACTCCAGGAAGAAAATACATTCAATCTTGTTCTGGCTCCAAATCCACCAGCAGATCCAATTGAGGATACTTTAGCCCTGGAGAAGTTTGCTCTGTACAGCTCTTCCCAACACAAGCTACAGACCACCCGGACCCCTGTGGGTCCTGTCCTCTCCAAATAGCCATGTGAGGCAGCGCTGACAGACTGCCATGGCTGGTGCTGGAGAGGACAAGAGCTGCAGGATCTGGCTGGGCTGCAGCTTGTGTAGGGAAGAGCTGGGGAGTCAGGCTGAGAGGGCATTAGTCAAATAATAATAATAATAATAATATGATTACTCAATCCAAGTCTGTGTTGGACACGGCTGTGCACAATTAGATGCTGCAATTCTCTTTAAAGTCAATTTACTTGACGCTGCATCATGTGAAACTCTCTGAGTTGTCTTGAAGACATGATCAGTCACAACAACAAATGCAAGAATTTTTGTTATTTAACTCACCCGAACACACAACTGTATTATTATTATTATAACCAATACTGGACGTGAAGAAATATTGTTTAGTACATTTGCAACAAGGGGGCAGGTAGAGTGTTGAATATGCTTCTCCTGCATGTGTTCACTTATTATTTATATTTATTTTCCTTTTTACTCCTCGTCATGTTTGTGTTCAATATAAACATCAAAGCCGCTGAGGGTCAGAGCGCTGAAGCCATTCCCCGACACTGTCCTGTAAACCTGCGGTATTGTATCTCAGCTGCAGTTACAGTGAGGACAGAGACACAGAGACACACACACAGGGCGGCGGTGCTCTGGCTATGGTTCTGTAGATGATGGTCCCTATGTTACTGATTTAATGTATGTTTTTCTCAGGGAACTGCCCTCGGCTGTCGCTTAGTTAATGCTCTCAGTCTGTGATGATCCAATCCTCCAGATCGATTACCGTCAATAGCAGCGGCGCAGGACGGGAAGCTTCAGTCGGTGTTTACAACACGGGGACTGGAATGGGACACTTACTGATGTGTTTATCTCAATGTTTCTTCATTTATTTACGTAAATTAATTTACTTTTACTGATTGCTTATTTGCCGATGTATTGAAAAACTTCAGCTTTCATTTTATGATGATACAATCAATATTATTTGGAAAAAAATTTAAATTAAAACTACATGTTAAATCCCTGCATTTATCAGTCTCCGTGTTTCACTAAAGAAGTGTCTTTTCATTGCTCACAGCAGCGCTGATACTGAACAGGAGATATTGTACCAGAAACAGCTTCACTGTAACAGGACCGAGTCCCTCCGCGTCAGGTCCTCACTGTCAATTGTAGTTATTGGACAACAACAGTCAATCCTTTTCTTTTGAGTCAATAAAGAAAGTAAAATACTGAACTGAAGATAGGAATAGATTCAGCCATTCAGTCTCTGCGCTCGGGAACTCCTTCCCCCAGTCCCCACGACTCGCTGCCTCTTTCCCCCTCAACTCTCTGCCTCTTTCCCCTCTGATAAAAAGCCAGAGGACCCTATGCGGAAAGGCAATATTTGTGTTGAAACCTTCCTTCACATGCCGGTAATATGCAAGTAACTTTCAATCAAAGAAGCTTAATAGAAATCTTTTTCATAATCCTTTCAAATATTTAACTTTAATTCAAGTGCCACTGTGGTCTCCACCAACAGAAGGGAATTCAACTCAATACATATTAGTTATTGCTGATAAACTGCTCGTATTTGAACTGTAAATTAAAACACACCAGCAACCAAGCCAGAATATTATTTAATGCATTATCTAAAACCATCACAAAATTGTAAAATTCACATGACACATAATCTGCTTAGAATTACAACACTGACCAAATATTCACATTGCTCCAGGACTCACAGGTAATCGCTTCCAACGCGTTGAATTCAATATTTAAAACAGTTTTCACAATGTCACAAATGGTTTATGTATTTACACAGCAATCCATTTTTCAGACTTTTTTTATTCGTGAGTGATTCGGAAAATGGTCATTCAAATATTTCTCATGTTTTGATCAAAAATTAAATTTTCTTTTGCCTGATTCCCTTTTTTTTACTTTAAAATTTATCAACAGCATGAAACGCCATATAACAAATTGCAATTCAGTAAATATAACTTGATTCTATCATAGGATCACTGTGTAAACTAGTCAGTACTAACAGAGATTAATCACCTTCCTTAATTTTTAATAATAACACATAGTTTGATTATGTTGAAGATATGTCAGAAACCATTAACTTACATGTCAGAATATGGAGAAGAAGGTAGATGACCAGTGACCGCAGCATCACAACTGGACAGTGTGATAGTAATGTGAGGGACATCAAGCGAGCGCTGTCAACCACTACAGTCTTGACCCTCCAGCACCGGTCAACAGCTCACCCCAAACCAATGTCTCTGTCCATATAACCAATAGATTGTTGATAGGTATAAAATGAAGCATTCGCCTGACAAGATTCACCAATGAGCGGTGATATTACCGTATATGGATATAATTGCCCGTCTTTTCTCTTTGATCGTGGTTCCTGAGAGACCAATGGCGGAAATGTGGCTCATGAGTTGAGATGGGCCATCAAACATTTGTGCATTGTATGTGTCCAGCGGGATTACAGACACTGGGGTATGTGAGGGGGGGATGTGGATCAATGTGCAGCCCCAACATCTCTCTTGTGTTCTTGATGTGAGATGGACGCACAATTTGATCCACACACTTTGCAATCTATACATTTCCATCATTTTACATTGCATTGCATGTAATAACACGAACCAATGTTATAGCGCCTGATCATTTAATTGAGACGTCTCAAAGCGCTTCACAGAATACACGACCAAGTGAATTGACTGAATATTTTGGGGGCAGAAAGTAGCAGCTAATGGTGGTATAATGAGGAATATGAAAAGCGGTTTTATCTTGTACTGAACCGTGGAACCAGAGGACACGGCGTGCGATGAAGGAGCGTAAATTCAGAAGAAATCTTCTGGAACATTACTTCAGTGCAAGAGGAGTAAACTTGTGGAACAGTTTGCATAGCGAGACCGTGAGGAAAAAAGTGCTTTATTTCAGGATCAGTTGAGATAGGTTTCTGCAAGAAAACAATATCTCGGGACACAGTATATGGTTTGGTACAAGGCATTTGAAGCGTCTCTCCGGATGGTGGAAGGCGAACTTGAAGGACCATGGTCTTTTTCAGCCGAAGAAATTCTGATGTTCTTAAATCGTAATGCAGGTGTGTGTTGGTTTAAGAGAAACTTGCTCAAAGCCTTGTACAAAATGTGATCAGAAATACAGTTTAAATTAAAATTAATTACGTTAGCACAATCATTCATTCTCTTACTTGATCATTTTTTAAATAAAGTTTGAATGGTTATATATAATCTCTCCTTCCTCTTTCGGGTATTGAAAGGAAAGTGATCAATGTTGACCTTGTGAATGATCACACTGTAGGCCATCACTCTAGAAGGAGGGGTTGAGATGACTCTGGCTCCTGTTTAAAAATCGAGACAAGCTTAGGCATCAGCACATGAATAAAACTTTTAATTTAAATAAAAGCTTTGGACCATAAGTTGACGTACACAGATATATTTTATACATAAATAAGGACAATGAGAAACACCTCCTAATGGTGGGCGCGGCGCCTGAGCAGCGACACAGTGAGAGTCTGTGAGTTTATTGTGGAATCTTCTCAGCCTCTGTGTCTGATCACCAGCGGCAGAGACCTCTCCCCAGTGAAGGGACAGGTCAAGGTTTCAGTCATCCTGACTGCATTCTCAGTGTAAATGTCTGACACACACAGTGACTCTGCCACCTTCTCCCTGTGCCTTGTATAAACCAGTCATAATTATGAGTGCAGATTCCACAGAATGTAGTCTTACTATTTTACTGTCTGGGTGATAATCTGTTACACGATGTGAACAGATACAAAATGCAGCCGACAAGATGTTCAGTGTAAAAAGAACTTTAAGGGTTTCCCAGCAAATCAAAATGCCTCCGAGATTATTATCGGTTTCCTATTGAATGTGAAACTCTTGCTCCAAATGCGGAGATGGGAGCGAGTCAATCACATCAGGCTCCACAGTTCAGTAGCTGCCACTCAGAGTGGTTACAGCACAAACTTACAGAGGATTGAAACACTGCAGCGGATATTTACACTACACTAAAACTAGCAACACACCATGTACAACGACACCAAACTCCCGCACACATACACAAATGCATACACACACATTCACAAGCACACACACACACATTATATAAACATATGCCGCAACGTGAAAAGACAGTTACACATCAGGTATAAAAATACAGACATAGACAAACACAAACAGTGGCACTCGGAACGCAACCATATCTAGGCCATGAATACAGATGCCTCACAGAATATAATCACATCCTGCACATCAACCGAGCAACTACAGGCGACCTGCACCGATGTGAAGCCCACATGAACCAAAAGTTATATTCTCATCAACAACAAACAATGTTTTTTTTAGAATGTTTCTAAGCAAAACTCCTGCAGCATCTTCTGCAGCAATATAAGTGGTTTCACAGTATAACACATAAGATTGTGGAATCATTTGTTGTGTGTTTACGGTTGTTGTTACCAGAGAGAGAGAGAGAGAGAGAGAGAAACAGATAGAGCGCCAAGTGATCCAACACTCAAATTATGTCTCAGAGATGAGCCGTTCCTGAGCAAAGAAGCTTCACAAGAAACGAGGGCTGCTGCTGGCATTCAGGCCTCCTGAGACACTGGGCAGGACAGACTGGGTGCCAGAGATGCTCAGGGCTACAGAGGCTAAGGGCAAGTGAGGCTCAGAGCTGGAGAAGCTGAGTGCTGGAGTGGCTTAGGGCTGCAGAGGCTCAGGGCTGGAGAGGCTCAGGGATGGTGAGGCTCAGGGCTGGAGAGGGTCAGGGCTGGAGGGGCTCAGGGCTGGAGAGGCTGGTCTTTTTTTCTCTCTCTTTCAGTCGCCGTTGTTTAGAGCTCCTCGCGTCTCTCCTTTTCTATTTCTGCTTTACTAACCATTGGTTCATCAGATTTTGGCCGATGACACCCTGTCCTCTTCGTGTAGTGACTCGGACGTGTTATCAGTGTCTCGCCGCTTGGCTCCATTGAACGAAGCCGCTGTTTATCATTGGTTGAAACACAAAATCTCCCAATATAGAAGCTGCTGAATTTCACCGTTATCATCTCTGTACTCAAACGATTACTGTAACTTTGTCTTTGTAACCTCCAACACCTCTTGTCTAAACCGTTATTGAGTCTGCCCTGAATGTCCATCAGCTCCACAGTCTCTGAGCTCCAATGTCTCTGTCCTGGATACCCATGTCCTCCTGAGGCTCTGAGTTCCAATGCCTGAGCCCTGCCCTGGATACACGTGTTCTCCTGAGGCTCTGCGCTCCAATGTCTGTGCTGCTGTGCGGTTGTCCAGTTCAGGGTTAATATAGTTTATTGTTTTAAATATTATTTCATTTCCCACTCTCTGAAATAAACTCACTTTAATCTGGTCTCTCCTTTGTGAATTGGAACTAATCCCAAGTGGTACACTGATAAGCAGGTGAATTAGACTAAGCCACGTTTTATTTCCAAAGACACATTCAACAAATGTTTTTCTTCTGTGCTATAATTTCTAAGATACTGTGATACATCTTTGAGGACTGAAGATTTACATTTGCAACTGATCCCGATAACATCTCAGCAACCGGTATTATTCTTTCATTAAGTCCACTGTCTTTGAATATGTGTATGTGTGTTTATGTATGTATGTGTGAGAGCGAGAGAGAGAGAGAGAGAGAGAGAGAGACGGGGGGCATTGGGGGGTGTTGAGTGGTGGTGGGGGTGGTAGGTTGATGTTGACGAGGAGGACTGGCAGCGGAATCTGCAGAGGCAGATCATACAGAGAGATAAAAATCATTTTAGTCGACACGAGCTGCACCACAGACTTCCTGGTGCTTTGCAGCGGGACCTGGATGTGAAGTCGAAGCAAATAACGGCCAATTTAACACATCAGATCAAGTTATGTAAATATTGTTAATATTAGAATTGTGAACAATGACACCAGTAATTGTAACAGCAAACAATATACTATGTAACACCAAACAGATGATTCCTGAGCGTTTCAGTGCTGTAATTACAGGTCTCTCAAACACTGTAGGAACAAGTCACTATGGGATTTAATCCTCAGAGGCCAATGTGCTGACATCTGAGTTGTCTTCATACCCGAAATCTCTGCCAAACAGAATTACCTCATGTCAATAAGTGTAATATCATTTGGTCACACACATGTTGAATGACTTTCTTCTGAGCTATACATTGCTAAGGCTCTGTGATGCCACATTGGTTTTAAAGCGTTAAAGTTGAAACTGCTGTCAGATAACATCTGAGCTGCTGCTTGTTTCCTACCATAAAACCTGTGTGTATGTTTGTGAGTGTGTGTGTGCAGCGAACGGCAAAGCGACAGATTATATTAGCATTAACATGGATTTTCTGGTGCTTTGGTGACGGATGTGGATGTGGAAATTGAAATAATACCCCGCCTAATTAATACATTTGTACTGCAGGCCGATATGATTGTTTCCTGCTTTAAATCAGCTGTGTTTTTGTGTGTGAAAGAGAGAGAAAAAGAGACGGGGGATAGCGGGTTGGAGCAGTGGAGGTCGGAGGGGAGGTTGGTGGACGAAGACTACTGGCAGCGGAAGCTGCTGAGGCAGATCATGCAGAGAGATAAATAAGATTGTATTCGACACGCACGACACCACAAACTTTCGTGCGCTTTGCAAGAGGACATGGCTGTGCGTTTGAAGTAAATAACGGCGAAATAACACATTAGGTCCACTTATCTAAACCCACTATTATTGCAGTTAGAATTATGTCAAATGTTGCCCAAAATGTAACAGCAAAGAACAAATATGTAACAGCAAACAGTATATACACGAGCATTTCTATGCTATAATTACAGGCTTCTCAAACACTGTGGATCACAGCTCTGTGGGATTTAAACCTCAGAAGCAAATGTGCTCACGTGTGTGTCGGGTTTACACCCCACATGTCTACCCACCAGTGCTAACTCATCTGAGTAAGTGCAACAAATACTTGATCACACATATTAGGCCTCCTCTGCCGATCAAAGGCGCATTAACAAATTAGTACGAATGGTTATAATATTTACTCAAATTAGTTTAACGTTGCTCTCACATGGCCCTCGATACTTGTTACAAGTAAACATGACTTAATTTGTAACATTCACTCATTAGCCTGGGATGTATTAACATTTTCCACGACCTACACGAACAATAATAACGAAGCAGTGACGCTGATTAAGATATCATTCTATACGTTAACGTGAGCTTTGCAAATGGATTGATAATATTTGCCAAAACACCTTTCACCTTCATTTGTCAGTGTGGGCAATAAGTTGAATTCATTACTCAAGTGAAGGTCAATGGTTTCTGAATATTAAGCATGGTCTCTGTATAACAGGCCTGGTCCAGCTGTAATAGTAATATTGCTTGGATATGATACAGTGCATTATCACTGAGTACTGTAGCTCAGTGGTTAAAGCACTTGCTTTGCAAGCGAGAGATCTGAGTTCAATTCCAGACAGGGGGAAATCTTCTGCAAGTCTCCTTACTCCACCTAGAGCCTAATAATAATCCCTCCAAAACCACAACAATAATAAATTGATCATTTTCAATCTACGACTGTTTGTGGGACATTGCTGTGCACAATTGGCTGCCGCGTTCGCCCACAAAAATATAGTCAATTCACTTTACAGTGTGTTCCTTGAAGCGCTTCGGGACGTCCTCCCGACGTGAAAAGCGCTATATCAAATGCAAGGATTATTACTATTATAATAATAATATTGCATGGATTTGATATAGCGCATTATCACATCTTCGGGACATCACAAGTTGCTCCACAGAGTATACCATACAAACAGTAGAATATACTGTAACTATTTGGATAACTTCACATAAAGCAACATGTTTGTACTTTGAGCTTTACCTATCCAGAACTTTTTTTTGTTTTGAGTAATATACGGTTAAATCGACACTTCAGAGCCCTGCTGTGTTGTCAGCATTTGAGAACATTACAATCAGATAAGGAAGCCAGGCTGCAGCCTGCAATACCTCGGTTGACCACAGGGGAAGCAGATCTTTCTGTATTTGAAGAAGAAAGATCAACTTTTAATCTGCAATGGAGGAAACTTTCACATACTATTTCAAGCCAATTAATTAAACTAAGGCGATATCTGAAATAATTTTCATTTCGTCCAGATGCATTGACACAGATTATTACGTTAGAAACTTTGAGGAACGCCGCTGAGGTTGTAGATGTAAGAGCAAATTAAGAGAACCAAATAGTTTTACTTTTGTCACAAAGGTGTAGGAATGGTGTGTTAAGCAATCTACTAACTTCAAACAATTCACGCCAAATACTGTATTCTTCAACAAAAAGAGATTATCGTAGATATTACCCAGACAGGATTTATGACGTTGCATCCCCAACATGAAAACATGGCTGAGACCAATTCACATTTCCTGATCAGAGATCAGTTCTTCAATATCTGGAACTGAATTATAAAAGGTTCTGGGGGAAACGGCTGCAGAATGGGTTGAAACCGATTGCAACCATTATTGAAGAAATCCTTTTATGCAAGCACAATTGTCCATGTTTTAAGTGGACTGATCATAGCCACCGGGTGATCAACGCTACCATCACATCCCCTGATGTTGATAGTCACCAGGAACCGGCTGATCGTAGCCTAGTCCTTAACTTCAAAGCCCTCTGAGCTTTTGCCACAACCAACAATTGCCTACTCCTTACAACCTACGAAATGATATGATTCCTCTCTTGCCTGTTTAGTGTCTCCTGCCCTACCCTGCCCATCTCACCATTGGGCTTTAATAAATAATAATAATAATAATCCTTGCATTTGATATAGCGCTTTACACATCGGGAGGATGTCCCAAAGCGCTTCACAGAACACACTGTAACGTGAATTGACTGTATATTTGTGGGCGAACGCGGCAGCCAATTGCGCACAGCAATGTCCCACAAACAGTCGTAGATAGAAAATGACCAATTTATTATTGTTTTGGGTTTTGGATAGCTTTCAGGCTATCTGCTCATACTCTCTAGCATCACATCCCAGAGAACATTTGCCTCTCCACTCCGCAAGTGATCTTTGTAACATGATTTACCCTGAGCGACAAATATAGTTTGCCTTCTTTCTGTCCATAATTTCTGTCCGCAATAGGTTCCAGTCATACTTCAAGGAAAGATGATTATGTGTTGACACTTTCAGCCTGGTTGAGTTTGTAGCTCTCTCTCCCGCTCCCGATTCCGAATACTGTGGGTTGAAGCCCAAACACAATGTGGAACTGGGTTTTGGACAGAATGTCTGAATGGCATTTAATGGTGTATATATCGGACTACAAACTGATATTGCCTCGACTGACACCCAGTGATGAGGAAGTGCTGCCTTGTTAGCAGTCTTGAGTTCTGAACATATGTTTAACAGAGATGTCCTCTGTGCCTGTGCTGCTGGATAATAATAATATTTTAATAATCCTTGCATTTGACATAGCGCTTTTCACGTCTTCTTGGTGTCTCAAAGCGCTTCACAGATTACACCGTAAAGTGAATTGACTTTACATCTGTGAAGAAACGTGCATCATTATACTGTGGAACGGTTCAAAAGTTAAGCGAGTTTATGCTTCGAGTTTCCGATCGACCACAAAATTCGTCATTCCCTCTACTCCTGTGTGTGGGACATTGCTGTACAAACCATGTTCCAAGGTAGGTCACAAAACGCAAACTTTACAGCATATCCTGTACAGCGCTCTGAGACATCGCTCTGTGCTGATATTGTGACCATTGTAAATCATGAATATAAGACTATTCATTGTGAAAAAATACAAAGCAACATGAAACCGTTTGCCTGTCAGAGGATTTATGTAAATGGACAGAATGTGGTTGTTTCTTATGAACCACATTTTGGAGAGCAAGTGGCCTGTTATCTAATTTTTCGATCATATGAACTGAGTTTTGTGCTTTTTTATAAATTTTTCGAGCTTTACATCAATTCCGTTTAAGTTAGTTCCAGGCCGAATACAAGCAGCAGTTCCCCCTCTAAGCATTCCCGTTTTTGTTATATTTACCTCACAATATATTCCAAACCAAATGTGTAGAAAATGCAGATGCAAATACAAATATGAAGAAGGTTTTGAATAGTAAATGAAGTTTATAATATCACATGCAATGCGTCATCTATTTGTTGAACGTGCACAATAAATAGGGCTTATATTCTGAAGGTACGTATTGACCAAATATATGGATTACAATGATGGAATAAACAAAATAATTGACAAAATAATAGTTGAGAGCGTGGCACACATAGTCTGTTATTAACTGTGTCGTGATACAAATAATACAGACATGTATAGCAAAGATTGTGGCTCACAGTGTTGACCTTCAAATTGTGTCACATGTATAGAAATGCTATTGGCAGGTAGGAAGTACAGAAACGTTTGAAAATGTATCTCTTTACTCTCCAAAGAGCCACCATACGGCCTTATAGGTTTATAGTGAAGACGCAAGCCATTCATCCACCGTGTACTTGAAAGTAAAACCGATTTACGTGTTTTTCGCAGACCACTGGATGCTATGTATTTGCTGATACTCATATCGGTGCCTCCTGAGAGCTCACATGGTTCATACTGTGACCAAGACGCATGGAATGGCATTTGACATTCGAATAACTGTGTAAAGCAAATCTCCTCATCTACCGCTTCCTCCATTGCTAATTATTGTAAATTGATGGAAAGATACACAAAAAAAATATTTGCAGGCCCTTGGGGTAAGGGCGGGGAGTCGTAATAATTGGATAGTTCCCTGAAAAAGGCAGTATAGGGCTTCTCCTCCCGCTCTTAACCGGTCACCTGCGAGGTACACCAAGTGTCCATCCTTGGCCTCCTCTCCTTTCTGATCTATATGCTCCCTCTTGGGGATGTCATCCGCAGTCATGGGGTACACTTCCATATGTATGCAGACGACAACCTTCTCTATTTTTCCACTGCTCTTTGCGACCCCCAGTCCCCTAATGTTCTGCCAGCTGCCTGTAAGATCTCAAGGGCAGGATGAGCGCAAATTTGCTTCAGCTGAATGTCGAGAAGACGGAAGGCACAAAGTTTGGCTCTCGACAACGTCTAAAATCTCACGGCTCTCACCTCTTCAACATACCCGACGTCCCCCTAAAACTCTCCGATACGTAAACTCGGCATTAGGTTAGCCCTTCACTTAGCCTTCCTCCCGCACATTCGGTCCCTCACCAGCACCGCCTTCTTCCACCTCCACGACGTATCGCACGACTCTGCAAATACCTCTCTCCAAAAGGCGCTGAAACACTGGTCTATGCCTTTGTCAGCTCTCGGCTGCACTGCTCTAATGCCCTCCTCACCGGTCTCCCCCCCACTACCATCCATAAAATCCAAATCATTCAGCACTACGCCGCCCGCATTCCCACCCGCACCAAACTCTGATTCCCGATCACCCCAGTCCTGGCCAGACTGCTCTGGCTGCCTATCCCAGAGAGGATCAACTTCAAGTTACTCACCCTTGTATTTAAAATCCCTCCCCTCCTCTGCTCCCTCCGACCTCTCTGAACTCCTCTCATTGCTGCTGAAAATATTAAAGATAGAGCTTGGAAAATAAAATACCTTTATATGTGGAGTCCTATAGCTCAGTGGTTAGAGTACTCGCTTTGAAAGCGAGAGCCTTGGGTTCAATTCCAGTCAGGGCGAAACCTTGGGCAAGTTTCCTTACTCCACACTTCTAATAATAATCCCTCCAAAACCTAAAACCATAATAAATTGGTCATTTTCAACCTACGATTGTTTGTGGGACACTGCTGTGCGCAATTGACTGCCGCGTTCGCCCACAAATATACAGTCAATTCACTTTACAGTGTGTTCTGTGAAGCGCTTTGGGACGTCCTCCCGACGTGAAAAGCGCTATATCAAATGCAAGGATTATTATTATTATTATTGTTAAAAATCTGCGGCACGGAAGGCGGCTTTCAGTGTGTACTTTCATTGTGAAAATATCTCTGGGTAATTGCTGTGTTTCACGAAAGAAAACACAATTCTGTTGCGAAAGCGACGTTTCTCGTATAAGGAGAGTATAATTCCAGCTCTTGGCAGCCAGAAAGGTGAGGCCACACTTGGCTGGAAATCGATTTCAATTCAATTTAAAAAATGCTTATGTTGGTCAACTGAGCTGTGAATGACAACCAGCTGATGGGAAATGTACCCAAGCGATTCCGACATCAATCCACTGTATAAATCCTATCAATCAGTTGCAGTGAACATTAATGACACATCGTAAGCAATAATTTGATTAAGAAACCGTCATACGAATTCATTCATTTGATTTGGTGAAATGTGTAACTTGGATTATGGATAAGATTTCTATTATTGTATGAAAAAAATGCTATTCCCAAGGAAATTTGTGACAATCCGCCACAACTTCACAAATTAAACTGTGTTTACAATTACGGTTTCCTATATTTAACCAATCTGAACAAGGCTCTTTGGGTGGACGAAGGAAATCCATAACACAGAAATAATTTTGAATAGTCTGATTGGATATCAGAATTTCAGATGCCATTGATGTCCTTAACTCAATTGTGTTCAGTGGTATATAGACCTGACGTCCAAAGCGAGTTTATTTGGCAAACGGACGCTCAGGGTTGGTTTGGATGCCGTGCTGTGTGTACGTGTGTAAGTATGTGTGTGAGAGCGTCTGCAATGTGTCTCCAGTGCTGAGGTTAGAGCTGTGTGTTTGCATTTGTGTGTGTGAATGAGGCTGTAATATGTCCGCGGTACTGAGCATTGCGCTGCGTGTGTCAGAATCTGTAATGTGCCCCCATTGCTGAGGGAGAGAGAGGCTTTAATGTACCCGCAGTGCCGAGGTGGCGCTGTGTGTGTATCCGTGTGTGTGTGTTTGTGTGTGCGTGTGTGTGTCTGATAGAGCTTGTAATGTGCCACCAATGCTTAGGGTTGGGCTTATGTGTGCAGGTGTGAAAGCGCGAGAAGCTGCAGTGTGCCGCCATTACTTTGGATGGCGCTATAATAATAGTAATAATAATAATAATAATAATAATCCTTGCATTTGATATAGCGCTTTTCACGTCGGGAGTACATCCCAAAGCGCTTCACAGAACACACTGTAAAGTGAATTGACTGTATATTTGTGGGCGAACGCGGCAGCCAATTCCGCACAGCAATGTCGCACAAACAGTCTTAGATTGAAAATGACCAATTTATTATTATTTTTGGTTTTTAGAGGTATTATTATTAGGCTCTGTGTGGAGTAAGGAAACTTGCCCAAGGTTTCGCCCTCTGCCTGGAATTGAACTCAGGTCTCTCGCTTGCAAAGCGAGTGCTCTAACCACTGACCTACAGGAGTGTGTGTGTTTGTGTGTGTATGTTTCGATTTGTGAGTGAGGCTCCAATGTGATCCCATTCTTACCGTATTGCTTTGTGCGTGAGAGTGATGCTGTAAAGTGCCCCAGTCTGCTGGTGGCGCTATACTTGGGCATGTATGCATGTATGCATGTATGTATGTATGTATGTATGTATGGATGGATGGATGGATGGATGGATGGATGGATGGACTGATGGATGGATTGATGGATGGATGGATGGATGCGTAGATATGTATCCACATATATATATATATGTGTGTGTGAGGGAGAGAAGATATAATGTGCCCACAGTGCTGAGGGTGGCGCTGGGTGTGTGTGTGTGTGTCAAGCTGGAATATGCCCCCAGTGCTGAGGCTTCCCTTTGTGTGATAGAGGAAATAACATGAACCCAGTGCTAACTATGTCGTTATGTAAATGTGTGTGTGATTGTGTGAGAGAGACTGCAGTGTTCCCCCAGTGCTGAGGATAGCGCTGTGTGTGTGTCAAGCTGTAATATGCCCCCAATTCTGAGAATGGCACTGTGCTTACTGAGTGTGTGTGTGAGAGAGAAATATACAGTCAATTCACTTTACAGCGTGTCCTGTGAAGCGCTTCGAGACGTCCTCCCGACGTGAAAAGCGCTATATCAAATGCAAGGATTGTTATTATTATTATAAATACAGTGAGAGAGAGAGAGAGAGAGCGAAAGTGCGTGTAATGTGTTGCCAGTGATCAGGTTGGCGCTGTATATGGGAGCCTGTGTGTGTTTGTGAGAGACGATCTGATGTGCAACTCCTGCTGTGGGCGGCCGTGTGTGTTTGTGTTTGTGTGTGTGTGAATCTGGTATACGCCTCCAATGCTGAGGATGGCTCCATATGTGTGCGGGAGAGAAGAAGACAGAGAGCGAATGTACTGTGCCGCCAGTGCTAACGGTGGTGATGTGTATCTATGTCGGAGTGTATGTGTGAAAGAGTCTTCAATGTGTCCCAGTGCTGAGAATGACACAGTGTTTTCTGTGGTGAGAGAGAGAGATTCTAATGTGCCCCGAGTGCTGAGCAGAGCGCTTTATGTGCACATGTGTGTGTGTGTGTGTGTGAAGTTGTAATATACCCGCAGAGCTGAGTTTGGCGCTGGTCTTGTTTGTAAATATATGAGAGAGGCGGTAAAGTGCCACCAGTGCTGAATGTGGCGCTGTGTGTTTTTGTGAGTGTGTGAGAGAGAGAGAGAGACAGAGAGATTGAATGAAGTGAGAGATAGCGAGAGAGGGGGGGGGGGGGGGGGGGGTTGTAATGTGTCCACAGTGTGGTCCTGTGTGTCAATGTATGTGTGATAGGCTTGTTGTGATTTCTCATCCTCAATGTTAACTTGGTCCAGTTTATTTTAGAACGGTTTATCTTCTGGGCTCCCGGTTTGATTAACATGTCACAATGACTCGGGATACAATCAATCCTGTGGCAAATATTGGGACTCAGGGATGCTCGGCATAGTTTACAACTTCTTAGTTTAAAATGACAGTATTATCACTAAGTATTGTTGAGTAAAAAAAACTATTAATTTTAGTCGATAAAAAAGACATAGGTAGTTACGTTTTTCCAATCGTTTTAGTATTAAAGTTGACTCTTTAGTAACATACAACTCAAACGAGTATCAAGAATACCACAGCACAATAATCATGACAGTATACGCTTTTATTTATTGAAGCGTGTACATTAAATTCACTTGATTTATATTGTTCGGATATGGTTTGATTAATAGTTATCAGGAAATGCATTGAATTCGATGCTAAGTTAATCAATACAATATCACAATGGATGACACGCTAAGTCAGAGGTGAAAGCGCTCTGAGACGCTGTGCGGCGAGGAGGGCGCTATATATATCCAAGTTGTTGCTGTTGTTGAATGACCCAAGGGTATCCAATGGAAATATATTACCCGGTTAGTGGTTATGGGCTGATAGTGCTTCTCTCTCTCTCTTCCATCTACTCTCTCTCGCTCGGTAGCGACTCCTCGTCTGGGCAGTTATCACCTCACACGACTCTTCCATTTGTCTCTCCTCAACTCTGGTATCGACGGTACCACGACGGATAGATTCTATAGCATCAGTTGCCGGACGATCTGCTCTTCCTGTTGCCCCTCTGCTTTTGGGTCGTTAATAGGGTGTGTGGGATATTCAGTGTGTGTGTGTGATGCTACTTGAGTTGGTCGGGTATAAATGTCATGTGTGACTTATTGTTGCAGCGTCTGGTATCAATGTGAATGAAGTATTAATGGAGTGTGTCGTATTAACGGATTGTTAGGATTCTAATTTTATGTGTGAGGTTTAAAAAGGTGTGTGGGATATTATTCTGGGGTTAATGGTGTGTCGGATGTTAACGTTGTTTGTGGTATGAGTGTGGTGTATGGTAATAATGTAGCTTGTTGAATTAATTCAGTATGTAGTATCAGTGGTTTGTCTGGTATTAACGGGGATTGTGGGTTACCAATGCGGTATGTGTTGTACCTATCGGTAGAGTGGCTTATGTGGGTATTCATAGGGTCTGGTATATTAATGGTGTGTGGGTTATTAATTGTTTGAGTGTTACGAATGGAATTGCGGGGAATTAATGTGGTAAACATCACGTGCAAATTACTTATGTGGTGTGGGTTATTCATGGGGTGCGAGTACTAATGGCGTGGTTGGTGTCAATGGAGTGTGTCGTATTAATTGGGCGTGTGTTTTTAATGGGCTCTGTGGTATTAAAGAAATGTGTCTTATAAATCGGGTTTGCGGTAATAATGGGTAGTGTGGGGAAGTATTTTGGTTTGTGTGTGGTTTTGATGGGGTGCATTTGGGTACTAATGTTGTGTATGAGGTGTTTGTTGTGTGGGTTATTAATGGCGTGCTGTGTATTAATGAGGTGTAGCTTATTAACGGATGGTGAAGCATTGATTGAGTGTGTGATATTAAAGTAGTCCGTGGTAGCAATGTGGTACGTGGTATCAATGGGGTGTTTGGGATCTCAGTGGGGTGTGGGGGTATTAATGAGGTGACTGGCATATTAATGGGGTTTTGCGGTATTAATGTCGTTTCTGGATTATTATTCCTGAGCGTCGTATAAGTGCTGTGTGGGATATTAATGGAGTTGTGGCAATAATACAACAACAACAAGATTCCATTTATAGAGCTCCTTTCACGTCAGGAGGACGTCCCTGTAGTGTTAATTGAGCATCTGGGTTGCTAATGCGGTGTGCGGCCTATTAATTAGGTGTATTGGACAATACACCGGTGTGGGGTTTGAATGTTTTAAGGACTTTTAATGGGGTGGAGATAATTAATAGGATGGGGTTTAGTAATGGACTGTGTGGTTTTAAATTGTGGCGTATTAATGGAGTCTATTGTTTTTTTAACGTTTGTGGTTGGTACCAATGGGATCTGTGATATTAATGTGTTGTGGGAATGAATTGGGTGTGTGGAATATTGATGGATTGTGTTTTAAAAAGGGTTTTCGTGTATTAATGTGGTATGGGGTACCAATGTGTTTCGGGGTATTAACGGGGTAATTGTTAAGTGTTAAAAAGATGTATTGAAGGAGTGTGTGGCAATAATGATTTGTGGGGTATTAGTGAGTAGTGGGGTAATATTTGGTTGTGGTTTATTAATGGGGAGGTATGATGTTATTGTGCATTTTTGTATTAATGGTTTGTGTGGTATTGATTGTGTATTTGGTATTAATGGTGGTTAGGATTTTAACGGGGTTTGTTGTTTTAATGCGGTGTGTGGTGTTAATGAATGTGTCGTAGTAATGGGGTTTTAACGGAGTTTGTGTTGTACTAGTGGGGCGTATGGGGTTTCACTGGTGTATGGGTGTTATTTCTTTATGGGCTATTGATAGGGTGAGATGAATTAATGGCATGTGGTGTACTAAATGTATGCTTTTTATTGAAATCGTATGGGCTATTTATGGGTTGTGCTGGGTATTAATGTGGTCTGGATGTTTATGTGATATGGGTAGGCAATGGAATTTGACGTATTAGTTGTTTGTGCAAGATATTAGTGGAGCGTGCCGAGTAATAATGGGCTGCGTGGGATACTAATGGGACATAATGGGATGTTAATGGTACATGGGCTATTAATGAGTTGTTTGGTAATAGTAGAGTGAGGGATATTAATGGGGTGCGGTTTGTTAATGGACTGTGTAGTAATAAATGTTGTGGTGTATTAATGAGCTTTGTTGTGTATTAATGGGTTGTGTGTGGTATCAATATGATATGGATTATTAATGAGGTGTGTTGTTTATTATCGGTGTGTTCGGGAGTTTGTGGAATATTATTGAGGTTTGTGCAGCATTAGTGGGCTGATTTGCGTTTTAATAGGGTATGGTCTTTCAGTGCGGTGTAGGTATCAATGGGAAGTGAGGTATCAATGGGATATTATTGGAGAGTGGAATTTATGTGGTGTTTAGCATTAATGAGTTGGGTGGTATTAATGGGGTGTATACCATTAATGGAGAATGTGTTATATTCTTGGATGTGGTACTAATGGGCTGTGTGGTGCTAATGGGTTGTTTGAGGTATTAACCTGGTGTGTGGGCCATTACTGGAGTTTGTGGGGATCTAATAGAACTTCATGGGGTTTTAATGGTTTATGGAGTATTAATTGGGTGTGCGATATTAATGGGAAGTGGCGTATTAATGTGGTATTTATTTTAATAGAATTTTAATAATGGGCTGTTGGTTATTAACGAAATGTGGGACATTAATGTTGTGTGGGATATCAATGGAGATTGGGGTACTAATGTGTATAGGGTTAGGTGATGAAGGGGTGTGTTGAATGGGTGTGTGGTATTAACGGGTTGTGGGGTATTAATGGGGCGTGGTGTGTTAATGTTTCGTGGTCTATTCATGAGAATTGGCGTATTAGTGGCGTATGGAATTGAGTGGAGTTTTAATAATGGGCTGTGTGGTCCTAATGGGATGCGTGATGTTAACAGAGTCTGCGGTATCAATGGGGTGAATGTTAGTAATTTTTGCATGCACTAATAATGGGGTGTGTGGTATTGATATGATGCTTCGGATTTCAATATTTTTTGTGAGTTATTAATGGGATCTGTGTGTATTAAGGAGTGTATATTTTTCAATGTGGTGTATGGTATTAATATTATGGGGTATTTATCTGCTATATAGTGTTAATGCGGTGTGTTGTATGAATGGGATGTGTACTATCGATGGGGTGCGTGTTATCAATTAGCTGTTTGGTTGTAATTTTTTATGTGGTAATAATGGGATGTGTGGTGTTAATGTGGTGTTTGGGATTTTATTGGAGTATGCGGGTTGGATCTGTGTGTACTTTTGGGGTGTATGGGTATTAATGTGCTGTGTGATATCAGTAATGTATGGATTATTTATCTGCTGTACGGTGTTAACGCTGCGTGTGGCATTAATGGGATGTGTGGGTTATTGCTGTGTGGTGTGGGGTATTCACGGTGTGTATGGTGTAGCAATCCGTTTTGTTTGGTATTAATTCGTTGTGGAGTATTAATGGGATGTGGGTTATTAATTATGCATGGAACACTAATGGGATATACGGAATTAATGTAGTGCGTGTTAATAAAGTGCAGTAGGGTATTAGTATTTTGTGGTATTAATGGGGTGTTTAGGATATTAATGTCTTGTGGGATATTAATGGGTTGTGGAGGGTATTAGTGGATTGTATGGGGTATTAATCGCGTTTGCGGTATAAACGGGATGTGGGGCATTAATGATGTGTGGGTTATGGATGGGATGTCGTGTATTACTGAGGTGTGTATGGTATTAGTTGAGTTTATGGAGTACCAACGGGGTGTGTGGTATTAATATGCTATTAATGGGGGATGTGTTTATAATGGAGAGTTTAGGATATTATTATTAATATTAAAACTAATCCTTGCCTTTGAAATAGCGCTTTTGACGTCTCAAAGCGCTTCTCAGAATAGACTGTAAAGTGAGTTGACTGTACACTTGTGTAGAACTGCGGCAGTCAATTGCGAACAGCGGAGTCCCACAGAGAGTCGTGGATTGAAGAGACCAATTTAATATATGTTTTTTCTTTCTTGAGTGATTATTATCAGACGAGTAGAGTAATTAATGGGTTGTGGGGGTTACTAATTTTGTGTGGGGGTATTAATGGGGTGTATGGGGTATCAATGTAGTTTGGATTATTAATGGGCTATTGGGATTTAATGGACGGTGGGGTACTAATGGAGTGTGGGGTATGAATATGGTGTGTGGTATTGACAAAGTGAATGGAATTAATGGGTTATGTGGTATTAATTGTGCGTGTGGTATTAACGGTCTATGTAAAAATAATAATAATAACCCTTGAATTTGATATAACGCTTTTCACGTCTTCTAGACGTCCCAAAGCGCTTCACAGAATATGCTGTAAAGAGAATTGACCATATATTTGTGGGCAATAAGCGGCAGCCAATAGTGCGCAGCAGTGTCCCACAAGCAGTCGTGTACTGAAAAGGAACAATTTATTGTTGCTTTGTTTTGGAGGGATTATTATGAGGCGTGTGGAGTAAATAAACTTGCTCAACGTTTCACCCTGACGCATGTGGTCCACATCCGTAGATATGAAGGGACATCAAGGAACCGTGTTGTAAGGAGGCACATGGTAACGGTGCCTGTCTTGACTTTACTTCCTGGCTAGGAAATGAAGTGAAGTACAAACATCTTTACTATGCTCCTACCTTATAAATCCAGTTTTCAAATTTATTTATTCAGAATTTATTTATTATTTAGAACTACAGCACCTGCCAAACACAGCACATATGCTTCTGCACCCCAACTTCTAGCCACGCCAAATCAAAATCCAAAATCCAATCGTATTTGTGGTATGAATTGGGCCTGTGGGGCATTAATGGAATTTATGGGGGACAGTTTGCTGTGGGTATTAATGGGGTTTGGGTAACTAAAGGAGTGTGTGGTATTGAGGGGTGTGACGTGCTACATGGGTATAGTGTACTAACGGGTTGTGGTATATTAATGGGCTGTTGGATATCAATCGAGTGTGCTGTAATAAAGGTGTGGGGTTATTTACGGAATGTGGGGTATTAATGGTTTGTGGAGTATTAATGTGGTGCATTTGGTATTAATGGTGTGTGGTGGGTATTAATGGGGCGTGTGACGATGTTTTGGGGTGTGTCATGTCAATGGGATGTATTTTATTCATTGGTGTGTTGTCGTAATGTTGTATGTGCTAATAATATGGTGTGTGCTATTAATGGGGTCTTTGGGATTTTTATGGGTTATGTGGGGTTTTAATGTGGACTGTGAGGTACGAGTGGGATACTTGGGGTATTAGCGTTGTGTGTAGTATCAACAGTGTATGGGGAATTAATGTTCTTTGTGGAAATAAGGGTATGTGTGTTATTAATGGAGTGTGGGAGTATTACAGACGTGTGCGATAATAATGGGGTTTCTGTGGCACTAATTCGTTGTGTGGCATATTGTTTATGTGTTGCGGGATACCAGTGAAGAGCGTGATGTGCTAATGGGTTGTGGTGTAATTCAGTGGTGTGTGATTTAGTAATGGGGCGTAGGTTACTAATGGGGTCTGTGGTAATAATGGGTTGTGAGGAATCAATATATTATGGAGTATTTATCTGTTTGATATGAATGAATTGTGTAGTATCAGTGGTGTACAAGATATTATTGCAGTGTGTGGGGCATTAATGGAGTGTTCGGTATAAATGGACGTGTGGGTTATTAATGGAGTGTATAAGGTGTTGATGGTGTGTGGGGTGTTAATGGTGTGTAGCAGTATTAATGGTGTGTGGGGTAACAATGAGGTGTGTGCTATTAATGGGGATTGGGTACTAATGTGATGTGCATGTATTAATGGGATGTTGGTATTAAAGGGGTGTGTGGGTTCTGGTGGGCTGCGTGTGGTATTAATGTGGTAATGGAGTATTAATGGGGCATTAATGGGTTGTGAGCTACTAGTATTGTGTGGCATTAGTGGAGTGTGTGGTGTTAATAACTGTGAGGTATAAATGGGGTTTGTGGTATTAATAGAGTGTGCAGTATTATTGCAGTGTTTTGGGTATGAATGGGTGTGTCGGGTGTTAATGGGCTCTGGGTTATTATTATGGTGGTGTGCAAATTAATTGCGTGTGAGGGTACTAATGGGATGTCGGTTATTAATGGGGTTTGCGAGTAATGATATTTTGGGAAAATGGCGTGTGGTTGTTGATGGGATGTTTCCAGTGCCCTGGGACGTCCTCCCAATGTGAAAAGCGCTATATCAATGTAAAGTGGGTGTTGCTGGTATTACTGGGTTGCGGATTGTTAATGAGCCATGGGGTATTAATGGGATGCATGGTATTAATGTGCATTTTGATATTAATGTGTGTAGTATTGATGGGATATTTGGGATATTAATGGGGAGTGTGGGATATTAATGGTGAACATGATGTATTAATGGGGTGTTGTCTTAATGGGGTAAGTTGTATCAATGGCTTGTGTGGTATTAATGAAATGTGTATTAAAGTTTTAATTTGGAGCTGCTGATGTATTATTTGGGTGTGCAGTGTACCAATGAGGTGTATGAGGTATTAATGGGATGTGCGGTATTAATGCCGTGAGGGGTATTGGTGCCGTGTTATGTGTTAAAGGTGTGTGTGGCATTACAGAGGCGGGGATATTAATGCGCTGTGATGGGTATTAATGCGGTATGTGAGTACTAATGAACTGTGGCTTATCAATGGGGTTTAGCGTATTAGTTGGTTGTGTGGGTTATTAATGGAGTATGTGGGGTACTAATGTGCTGCAAGTTGGTGTATTAATCACACGCGCACTCACACACTCTTACACTCTCAAACTCACAAACAAACTCTCACACTCATCCTCTCTGACAGACTCTCACAGACATTTCCAAACTCTCACACTCACACACACAAATTCACACATATTTTAACGTCCACATTCACACACTCTCTCTCTTTCTGATTCATTCCCACTGACCTGATCTCTATCAGCCCCAGTTGTCTTGCAGCTCGTTTGAGTTTTTCCTCCTTCAAACCTTAATCTGTCCCCGCCCACTCGCTCCCCATTGGTTCATTCCCAACACCCGCCCCGACAGCCAGAGCTTCCCATAGGTCTGCCTAATTGTCCAGCGGATACCGCGCTCTGATAGGTCCATGTCTAAGTCAATCAACTCTAATCCTCCACGCCATCCGCTTCCTGGTCAACCGTGACGATGTCACCGCCCACTCGCTCCCGATTGGACCATTCCAACACCCGCCCCGACTTTCAGGTCTTCCCATTGGTCTGTCTGTACATTAATCAGTAGTCGCGCTTTGATGGGTCCAGTTCGACGTCAGTCATCTCCTCTCCTTCCTGCCGCACGCTCTCGCCAACCCACAAACGTTCCCCGCCCATTTGCTTTCTATTGGTCAATTCAGTCACCCGCCCCCCAAAGCCAGAGCTTATGAATGGTCAGTTGGATTGGCAATCAGACTGCGTTCTCTGATCGTCCCGTCTCCATCAATCACCTCAGATACTTCCTGGCACGCGCTCTTTCTCCAACCGCCACTCTCTCCCCGCCAACTCGCTGCCTATTGGCTCTTTCCAACACTCCAGAGCCTCCGGTTGGTCAGCCCGGTTGTCAATCTGCTGCCCTCTGTGGCCTTCCTGTTTCCCAGCTTTTCCCACAGCCCTTGTTTTCCTTCTGTCAGTAGGAACCCACATGGTAGTTTATTGGCATCAGTTTTCCGAGGGCAATAGAACCGGCAATTGTTTGCAACAGTCTTAATAATTCGATCGCTTCCAAGTTACAGCGGTAAATTCACTGACTTCGCCTTACAATGTATCCAGCACTGAGACGTCTCGAAGACGTGATGAGGCGCTGTACAAAATGCCCATTATTATTATTGTGATTATTATAATTATTATACAACGGCACCGCTAACGACACCACGTACGTGACGTAGGGAGCCAGGCAGCCTGCATACGCGGTGGCGTCCGCACGTCTACCCGCCTCAGTGTGCGTGTGTGTGTGTTTATGCGGTTGAATGTCTGCGCTTCACTGCTCCGCCATATTGAACGGCACAGCTTCCCCGCTGTGTGTGAGTCTCTCTCGGGTCGACTCTTTGTGCTGCCGCTCACGTAACGCACGCACGTATCTCTTTCTCTGGTTCTCACTCACGTAACGTCACCACTGCTCCTCTCCTTGACAGCGAGTGACACGCCCACTGTCTGCCTGGTAATTGGTGATTGACAGGAAAGCGAGACACGCCCACTGTCTCCCTGGTTAATGTTGACTGATAGGAAAGTGAGACACGCCCACTCCCTCACTGGTAACAGTTGATTGACAGGAAAGAGTGACACGCCTACTCTCTCACTGGCAGCATTTGATTGACAGGAAAGTGAGACACGTCCACATTCTCCCTGTTAAATACTGATTGACAGGAAATAGAGACACGCCCTCTCACTCACTGGTAACCAGTGATTGACGTGAGACACACCATCTAATATTCTGATTAATATTGCTATTATTTCCCCGGCTCGGAGTTAGTGTCCGCCACTATTACGCACTGATACGGTGCCCAGTGTGGAGACAGGGTGCGGTATAAGTTCATATTCTCCTTCCCATTTTTATTGTTTTATTATTTCGATTATTAATTTCCATAAACAACAAAAACAGTTGCGTTTATACAGCGGACTACACATAGCGCGACTTCCCAGGGCTTCGCAATGGAGGAATCTGGAATTGTATAGTACATAGAACACAATGAACTATATAAAATCATAATAAACATGAACCAAATAATGATATCATCTTCTGAATAATACAGTGTCAAAAAAACACTGAACACACAGTGAACTCCTGTGTCAATGCGATTTGTTTTTAAAATAATAATAATAGTCCTTGCATTTGATATAGCGCCCTTGAAAATACACAGTCAATTAACTTTTTACAGTCTAACATGTGAAGCACTTTGAGACTTCTATAATAAGGCGCAACATCCAAAGCAAAGATTACTATTATTGTTAAACAGTAAATTGGAAGCTTAAAGCGCTTTCTGTCAAGAAAAATGTAGATACAACATCCCTTTATAGTTATTCTGCTGTTGAGTTGAGCTGTTTTTCTCGCTTTTACAGTTAAATGTTTGAGCCCTTTTCGCATGAAGTGTTTGTGTGGTTTGTGCTTTATATCCGATAATGCTGTTGAGGTGACACCATGACAGAGTACACCTACATATCAACCATTACCGCTTCATAATATGTAAAATATTGAGCTGATGTGGGCTCTAATACCAGGAGAAAATCTCTTCTTTTTCCCAAATAGCATCACAGGATCTTTAACGTCTGTCCTGAACACGGCACAAACAAGACCTGAGTTTATCACTGCGTCTTAGATCCACAGCGAGAAATAGAGAGAAAGAGAGACTAAGAATGTGGGAGACAATGGGCGTAAGAGAGAAAGATAGTGTGAGAGATACAGAGAGCGAGAGAGAGAGAGAGAGCTTCAGAGACACAAAAGGAGAGCGAGAGCTTTGAGAGTGTGAGAGAGAGAGAGGCAGAGTGTGAGAGAAGCTTCTAAGCTAACATCATGAAAGTGGTTCAGCGACGCATCAGCTTTTGCCATTTGAAATCATGTTCAATATTAACCCTTTCGTACAACTTAAATTGAGCTACTCTGGAATATAACAATTGGAGAAAATCCCTTTTCACTTCCTGATAACGTCTCGGATTCTCAACACTTGTCTTCAACACAACACAAATGAAGGTCAGTTGAACCTCTCATTTTAAAGCCTACGATAACCAGACGGTAAGTTTGAGTGAGAGCGACTAAGATTGCGAGAGATCTACAGTGTGAGAGACACATAGAGGGAGATTGAGAGTGGTAGTGTGAGAGATAGAGAGGGAGAGGGAGATTGGGAGAGTGACAGAGAGACACATTTTGTTTGACAGAGAATTTGATAGACTGGTGGATAGAGAATGAGAATGTGAGAGAAAAGGTGTGTGTGTGTGATACAGACTTTGAGAGAAACATAGGGAGGGAGACTGAGAGTGTAAGAGACACATAAGGAGATAGACGGACTGAGAGTTTGAGCGACACAGTGCTTCAGAGTGTGCGAGAGAATGCGAGAGTCACAGTGTTTGTGTGTGAGAGAGACTGAGAGTGTGAGCAATGCTGCCATCGAATTTCACTTGAATTACACTCATTTGCACAAAAAATCTAATCTTCCGACGTGACAGCCCGACACAAATGTAATTTGTTTTATGTTTTATTAAACTTGCACATTGAAAGATGGATATATTAGCTCCAGCTGTGGTCACGCGATGTTTTGCAGGCTGGAGAGCAGCTTCCCTATATGATTGTAGTGTTTTTAAAAGCAGACAAGACAGCAGGTCTGGAGAACTATCAATTAATCGAATAAAGTGTATTGTGTTGCTGGCGAGAAGAGAAAGAAGGTCAATGGAATCTTCCCGTCGGCAGTGAGTGTTTCGGCTGCTGTGAATGTGATGTGTGGATTGGGGCAGGTAATGTGGCAGAGTTAGAAAAAAGTGGTCCTGATTATCAATGAATGTGGGAAAGAAAACAATGCTGCTGTTGACCCGTTTTCCAATTTTTTCTGATCAAAATTGTGCGTTGGATGTGCTGACTTCTAATTTTCTGGCATCAATGCATTTTCATTCCGAATAACATCGTGTCAGAAATAAATCGTTACTAATATTATTAAAAAGCAGATTTGAGATTCGAATTGTGTTTACTGTCCATAGACATATCGAGAAAAAATTGCGCTGAAGAAATTTTGTATTTCTGTTTTCTCTTTTCCTTTTGCATTTGAACGTTTGAGCACTTTTTGGAGGGCGATTTGTTTAGTTTGTGCTTGATATCCGGTACCTCTGCTAAGCTAACACCATGGCAGAGTTTCAGCGACACATCAGCTTTTTTCCATTTGACAACATGTCTAATAGTATCCATTTCATTCAGCTTGAATTGAGCTGCTCTGGATATTAAAACGTGGAGCAACTCTCCTATCTTTCCGCTCCATGTTTGCTCTGTTTAGTTGTATTTTCCATTTGCAATTAAACATTTTAGCACTTTTTGCTGGGAGGCGTTTTGTGGTTTGTGCTTTATGTCCGGAAACGATGCTTAGCCAATACCATGAAAGCGTTTCAGCTGCACAACAGCCTTTGCCATTTGACACTATGTCCAATATTAACGCTTTCATACTGATTAAATTGAACTGGTCTGGAATATAACACCTGGAGAAACTCCCGTCTCATTTCCCATTGGCGTTTCGGTATCTTTAATATTTGTCTTCGAGACAGCACAAACTGAACCTCAATTTATCGTCTCATCTTAGAGCCAAAAATAGACAGTCGGAGAGAGAGTAAGATTCTGAGACACACAATTTGAAAGACTGACTGACAGTGTGTAAGACACATAGGGTGAGAGAGATAGTGTGAGAGATACAGAGAGTGAGCGAGATTGTGAGGTAGAGAAAGACATTATGAGAGATACAGCGTGTGTGTGTCAGTGAATTTGAACGAAACAGGTGGAAGGAGATTGGGAGTGTGGACATAGAGGGACTGAGCTGCACAGTGCTTCAGAGTGTGAGAGAGTGCGTGAGAAACACGGACGTGTGTGAGAGAGAGAGAGTGTGAATCACATTGTGTGTGTTTCAGAGACTGATGAGAGAAGCAGCTAGATAGAGAATGGGAGTGTGAGAGACACAATGTCTTTGTGATAGATATTTAGAGAGTAACAGATGTAGGGGACTCAGGGTTTCAGAGACACAGGTGGAGATAGAGAGAATGAGGCTGAGAGGGTGATGTACACAGTGTGAGATTGTGTGAGAGAGTGTGTGAGAGAAATAATGTTTGTTAGTGCTACTGAGATTGTGAGCAATGTTACCATCAAACTTCACATGAATTACATTAATTTTCACAAACAGCAGCAATTCTGAAGTGAAGGTCACTATAGAAATGTCAGTTGAATTATATTTTATTAAAGTTGCAGCTTGGAAGACAGAGATATTTGCAGTGTAAGTGGTCAACCGAGGTGTTGCAGAGTGGAGACTGGCTTCCTTATCTGATTGTAATATGTCAAAAGCTGACAAGACAGCAGGGCTGATAACTCTCAATTAAGCGTATACTGTGCATTATAGAGCTGTAGGGACCAGCCAGGAGGGTAGATATGAGACTTCAGACTAGTTTACTGTCCAGACAAATACAGATACAAAACACCGCTAAAGAAATTATGTTGTTCCGTTTAGTTGTTTTTCCTTTTTCAATTAAATGTTTGAGATCATTTCGCTGGGAGGTGCTGTGCGGTTTGTGCTTCATATCCGGCAAAGTTGCAAAGCTAACGCCATGACAGTGGTTCAACTACACATCATCTTTTGTCATTTACAAAATATCCAATATTGACCCTTGCATACGCCTTAAATTGATCTGGTCTGTATATGTATATCTAGAGAGAGAGAGAGGGAGACAGAGAGAGAGATTGTAAGACAGACCTATGGTGTGAGGGAACATTATGGGGAGTTTGTGCGAGTGTTTGAGAGATATAGAGGGAGATTCTGCTTGGGATTGTGAGAGAGACAGAGAGTGTTTGAGAGTCACAGTTTGTGTGTTAAAGAAGCTTTGATATTCACAGATTGAGAGACACTGGGAATCTGAGAGAAACAGTGTGTGTGTGACAGATATTGTGAGTGTAACAGATGGATGGAGACATAACACAACATGTAGGAGCGGCACTAGGCCATTAGCACCTTCGAGCCTGCCCCGCCATTCAATCATCGCTGATCTTCTAATCTAACTCCAGCTAATAACCTGAACCTGCCTTGTCCCCATGTCCCTTAATCCCTTTTACAATAAGAAATCTATCTATCTCAGTCTTGAATGTGTTCAATGACTGAGCGTTAACAGCCCTTTGGGGTAATGAGTTCCATTCATTCACCACCCTTTGAGTGAAGAAGTTCTTCCCCAACTCAGTGCGAAAGGGCTGGCCTCTGATTTTAAGGATGTGACCTCTGGTTTTAGTTTATCCAACCGGGGAAACAATATCCCACTATCTACTCTATCATGCCCTTTGATGATCTTATAGGATTCTATAAGCTCCCCTCATATTCTTCTTTATTCTAGAGAATATAGTCCCAAATTGGTGAGCCTACGCTCGTAACTTATCCCCTTCATCTCTGGTCATAACCCAATAAATCTACGGTGATCTACGCATGGCATTAATCAGCAATCAATGCCCTGAAATACTGCGGGGAAGGAAAGAAGGATGTCGCAAGAAAAGATAAAATGTGAGCAAGTGAAAAGAAGTAGGAAATACGCCAAAGAGGCTAAACTGAGAGCGTAAATGTGTGGTTTCTCCTGTCTATGTACTGTTACATTTGACACCAGGATTCATTGCTGCATGCAATCCTTCCATAATTTTTCACGCGAATCAATGTAATATGCTGTAATTGTGTATTTGCAGAGGAACACAAATACGCAGAATTGTGCACACAGCAATGGAGAAGTGTACAATGTGACAACAGGAAGCACCCACTTCTTCATTCTACACAATACTCAGAGCTGGGTGTCCAGGTCAGTTCACAGCTCCCAATCGGAGCTTTACTCACAGCACTAAAATAACATTCTGCAGTTTCTGAGAATTAGCTTCACGCTGGCGGTTTGAGTGCAACAATTCCTGTGAAGGACATCACATGTCGTATTCGTTCTACAGAGAGAGAGAGAGAGAGAGAGTCTGAGTCTCTAATTCTATCTCTAAGCGTCGCTAAATATACATCTGTTAGTCACAGTTCGTGTTCCTCTCTGAATGTGTGTTTGTGTGTGTGTCTATCACAGCTCCTGTTTGTGTGTGTGTGTGTCAGACTGTTCCTCAATGTGCGAGTCACAACAGCTTTGGATGTAAGTGTTACAGAGAAGTGGATGTTTGATGATCACAGAGCAGGGTGACACTATCAATAGCTTCTCCTGAGAATTACTCCGTATGATTTAAGTCTGCAGAGATCCCTCCACGTCGGACACAAGCACAAGCCGCCAGGTTCTCTACTTGACTCGAGCGCCTCCACATTCTCGAAATGGAATCATGGTTTCTTATTTTCGGTGAGTACAGTTTCCATCCAAGAATATTTGTGGGAATGTACCGTTAAGTGGGGTTCTGTATCTCTGCGGTTAGAGCAATAGCCTTGCAAGCGAGACACTTTGGTCCTATTCCAGGCAAGCCGAACCCTTGGGCAAGTTCTACACTACACGCCTAATAATAATCTCTTCTGAACAAAACAATAATAAATTGGTCATTTTCAATCCCCGACTGTTTGTAGGACACTGCTATGTGCAATTACCTACCGCATTTGGCCCACAAATGCCTCCTAACGCCTCACCAATCTGCCCGGTACCCTCAGCTCAGCGGACTCCAGCCTGATTCATGTCTCCCACCTCACATCCCCACCATTGAAGGACGAGCATTTAGCCACTCACTAACCATCCAATGGGACTACATTCTGCAGTACCCCTACCTCACCCTTTCCTTGCTTCCTTCAAAATATA
The DNA here is from genome assembly GCF_018977255.1 of Callorhinchus milii. Lineage (NCBI taxonomy): Eukaryota > Metazoa > Chordata > Chondrichthyes > Chimaeriformes > Callorhinchidae > Callorhinchus > Callorhinchus milii. Next base: position 6,086 of record NW_024705359.1, on the reverse strand, counting down.
TCTGAACACTCTTCCCTATGATCTTGCGTTCGATCACCTTAGTTGTCTTTGTCCTCCAAGCCCCTTAATTCTGTTTTGGTGTGGGATAGGCAGGAGGGGCGAGTGCAAAAGCGGAGAAAGGAGAAAGGGGACAGTGAGGAGAGAGAGTCATTTCCATGCTTTCCCTCATTAAAGTATATTTATTGCTGTACAAATGCAAGATGTCAAAATGCAAGTTGTTATTGTTGGGTAAAGGGACAGGAGCTACGAGGAAAAACAACAACCAGTAAGCACACTTCATACAGAAATAGAGACACAATCTGCCCAGTCTGTTAAACATAAATTTCTTAGGTTATGCGTTGTCAGCAAATCGCTTCCCCAAGCCTCGAAAGAGAAACAGAAACACATACGGCCTTTGCTCAGAAAATAAATGTCAGAAGTCGCTGGGAACAGTCAGCATGTCAGGCAACATCTAACGCGAAAGCAAAGAGAGTCAACGTTTCGGCTGTGGAGTGTAAGGAGTTGGGCTGTGGAGCCGCACTGTCAGCATCAGGAGGCACTCACTTTGGGAAGGGCTCAGGTCCTGTTGTGACGTACAATGTTCGGTGCAGAGGGAGTGAGTCTGCCCTTAGATATTGTTACTCAGGGACCTGGGGTCACTATTCCTGGTCACACTCCTCTGAGGCCGGCGTCATCTGCTCAGGTAATTAATTCATTTTCTGATCATTTTTTAATTTCTCATGTTTTCTTTAAACCACAATTAGGGAAATTCTGATAAAAGTTGGTAACACACAGTATATCAGTGTATTATTATTGAATCTGGGGTGGAGGGTTTGGTGGTAAGGAGAGGTTTCACGCTCATGGCCCTGGAGACATTAATGCGGGTCGCACTCTTATGCTCTCGTCGTCATCTGCTCAGTTTCACAAATCTGTCGCTCATCATCAGGTCGTTTTACGAGAGGGTCGTTTGGTGGGGTGAGCACAGGCGGCTGAGCGCAGGGGACGAACACAAGGTGAAGAGTGTAGGGGGGAGAGTACAGGGTGGGTGAGCACAGGGACTAAATATATGGAGGTGAAGCATAGGAGTTGAGCATATTTGGTATCATCACAGGGGGCGTTGAGCACACGGAGTTGTGTGAGAACAGTTGGGACGTGGTCAGCACAAAGGCAGGAACGAGGGATAGAAGACAATGCGGTGAGCACAGTAGGAGTGAGCATATAGGATGGATTAGTATACGGTGGATGAGCGTTGGGCCCGGTGGTGAACACGGGGTTTGTAACAAGCACGGTTGAGGTAAGCACCGGGGGTTTTAGAACAGGAAGTGGTTGAACACAGGGTCGTTAATTACATCGGGCAGCTCAGGGATGGATCACAAAGGGTGAGCAAATGGTGAGAGCACATGCGGGGAAGAGAACAAAGGGCCGAGTACGGAGTATTGAGTTGAGTATAAGTGAGCACAAGGGGCTGAGCACATGCAGGGTAACATATGTGTTGAGAACAGGTGTGTCGTTCAAAGGGCGATTCAGCACACGTGATGAGAATGAGCACAGAGCAAGTTTGCTGAGCACAGGGGATTTGGTGTTCAGCAAGTGGTGACAACAGGGGAGTTGAGGTCGATGACGTGTGTACCGTGAGCTGAGCAGAGGAGGGGATGAGCACAGGGAAGGTGGTGATCACGGTGGTTTGGTTAAACAAGGGTGGTAAGATGGACGCGGAACTGGCGGCAGCACATTGGGAGATTGGGCCCACAGTTGCTGAGAACCGAAGTTTTGAGCTCAGGGGACTGAGCACAACGTGGAGCACATCGGGTTGTCAGGATTGGAGGAGCAGAGGGAGTGAGCGCACGTGATGAGCATAGGGCTTGACAACAGGTGTGAGCACAAGTAGAGGATGATAACAGGAGTGAAGAGTACAGTGATTCACGAGGAAAATTTTGGGTAAGCACATGGGGAGCACGGGGGTTGTACGAATATACGGGGAGCACCTGGGGTTTGTGCAGACGCGGGGTGTATGGGGTAAGTATGGGTGGGAGCACAGAGGTGTGAGCCGATGGAGGAGTAAACAGGTTGGGTAAGCAAAGGTTTGTTTTACACAGGATGAGTAAGGACACAAGGGGTTTGTGCAAAAGGGAGTGGAGGACTTTTGCCCTGGAGGAGGCTGTGCACGTTGAGGAGGCTGTACCTTGATTGGCAGATGTGCTATGGGGCAGCAGCTGTTTCCGGGAGATGGCTGTGTCGGTGCGGGATTGTGGCAGTGGCGTACTGTGCCATGGGGATGGTCTGTCACTGGTAGAGGGGCTGTAACTTTGGAGTTCGGCTGTCTATCCATCGAACTCTGTCGGATTGGATGCTCTGTGGAGGGACTTTCCTCTGAGGTGTCTCTGTACCCTGGGTGGGTGGATGTTCCTGTGGGGGCTGTACCATTGTTGGAGCTTGTGACCAGGATTAGGCATGAAGCTGTGGTGGGGACTGTACAGTGGGGAGAGGTCGGTGGGCCCTGTGTTTGTTTTGTCTGTGAGGGCTCTACCGGGGGGCAGGTGTGGGGTTTCTTCAGGGGTTGAAGATCGCTGTACCTAGTGGGGAAGCTGTGCCCTCGTTGGTAGTGCAGGGGAAAGAGCGCTGTGCCGGAGGAGGGTACCGATGTGCCTGAGAAGCAGCTATCGGCGGTGGGAGTAGTTGCTGTTACGTGGGAGGGGTTTGTTCCAGGGAGAGCGGTCTTTGTATGGATCTGCCTTTACCTGGGGTGGGGATTTCCTGTGTGGGTTCTGTGTACCCTGGGGGTTTAGTTATTCCCTGTGCACGGTTGCAGTGCCATAGGGGAGGCCTTCTCTTTTGTATTGTTGCGACTGTGCACTGTCGATGGGGTCTGTGCCTTGGGGTGTGGCTGTGCTCTGGCGCTGTGGGTGTGGGCTGTGTCCTCGGGGCGATGTGCTTTGGCCGGAGTTGAGGTTTTGCTCGTGTCTGTGCCTGGGTTCATTAGTGTTGTGTGTGATGGTGCATTATATACGGCCGCACCTCCCCCACACGCCCATACACACATACACATACATTCAAGCAAGCAAAAGCGATATATTAATGCAATCATAAAACAACAATATCTGCATCTGTGTATCTGCCAAAGCGCTGTAAACAATTGTTGTAGAACGAATTTTACCTCTTCGTGAAGGTCTTGTTTGTTTCAGAGTCGTGGGCAATGCCTATGCTTGATGAGCTGCACATAAATATATTTAATGAAGCCCGAAAGTATGATGTGTGGATAATATTCCGCAATGAATTAGCAACAGAGAAATATTACATATTATTCTTTCACTAACACATGCACATTAATGTAATCTGTAGCAAAGCAGTAAACCATTGCCATAGTTTTTGGGGAATCTCCTATCTTTAAATAAATTATAATAATTTTATATAAAGCATAATATTAAAATGTTAAGTATAATAACATAAAAGCTTTATTCTTCTGTTCCTAACGGAGCTGCAACCGTTATATCTAGCGGTGGAATAAATTGTTAATATTACTGCTGATACCCGGGTTTTGGACTGCATGTAGCTAACAGTCATTGAAGCTATTATAATGATTATTATTTTTCTTGTATTGTTTACCGTCCAGAAACCCTCCCAAGGTGACATGCACCTTGTACTGTATTATTCTGAATTACGGTCAATACACTGTGGGATGTCTTACAGTGTTTGTGAGGCAGATGTTTTTTTTCTTTTGGCAGATGGTTTGAGGCTGGTGAATGGCGGCAGCGCGTGTGCCGGGAGAGTGGAGGTCTACCACAATGGACAATGGGGCACAGTGGATGGCTTTGGCTCTGGTGACTATGGTTGGGATATGGCGGACGCGGCTGTGGTGTGTAAGGAGTTGGGCTGTGGAGCCGCGCTGTCAGCATCAGGAGACGCTCACTTTGGCGAAGGCTCAGGTCCCGTTGTGACGTGGGATGTTCGTTGCAGAGGGAGTGAGTCTATTCTGAGGCATTGTCAGTCACAGCCCTGAGGTGGTGGCTATTCCTGGCCACACACCTATGATGCCGGCGTCATCTGTTCAGGTAAATATTTCAGTCTTCGATCATTTTTCTTTTCTCATGTTTTCGGTAAACTACCGATCGAGGAACACTGTTAAAGTTTGTATCCCATAATATGTTAGTTTATTATTGAACCTGAGTGGAGTGGTTGCGCTCCTAGCACTGTGATCAATTTTTCAAATCCAAAACATACGATGTCGGCGTCATTTGCTCAGTTAAATAAGTCTTTCTTTTACAATAACCTCGTGCTTGCGGTGTGGGCAAGTGTGAGCAAGGGGATGGTTAGGAGGTCTCGACGGGGCGCTGAGCACTGTGGGTGAGCACAAGCAAGTGCGTAAAGTGGAAAGGAGTACATGGTGCGTAAGCACAGAGTGGGTGAGCGCAGTGCGTGAACACATGGCAGGGCAGCACAGGTTGTGAGCAGCGCCATTGATGGCAGAGTGTCAGCACATGGTGGTGTAGGACAGTGGGTAACTATAGGGTTGAATACTTGGAGCGTTAGCGCAGAGATTTGCGCTCAGGGAATATTGAGCACAGGGGGAATAGGCACACGGGGTTTGGGGTTAGCACAAAGGGCCGAGAAAATTGTGTGGTGATGAGAGGGCTATAAGTATGGGGTAAGCATGGTTCGTTGAGCGCAGTGGGGGAATGAGCAGAGGATTTGGAGAACAGGGTTGCACAGGGTGGGGAGTACATGCGGTAAGCTCATCGGAGAGCACACGGGGGCACAGGGTGCGAGCACAGTGGTGTGCACGTGGAGCATGGTGAGCAAAGCAGGGCTGAGGAGAAGTTGAGCTCAAGGGATAATGATGTCAGCATCTGAACGCATTGAGGGTGAGCACAGTAGGGCAGACAATGGATGTACTGAGCACACGGAGAGTGTAGCATGAAGCGGAGTTGAGTATAGGTTGGGCGAGTACAGTGGAATAAGCACACGGAGGTTGTGCACAGCAGGGGAGTGAGCCCATGTGGGTTTGAGCACAGGGGCTGAACAAAAGGAAGGTGAGCACCGGGTCTAAACACTGGGAAGGGGGAGTACGAAAGGGGTCGGGAGTGGCGGGTGAGTACAGTGTTGGAGTGCAAAGTGTGTTGAGTGCAGTTGGGCAGAGTACAGAGTGATGAGTAAACATGCAGGGAGAGCCCGGGCGATTGGGTGTGCATGAGTGCGATGAGCACAGCGGGATTTAGAGCATGGGAATTGGAGGCTCTTACGGACCTGGTTCAAATAATTTGGGAAGCACAGTTGGTGATAACCGGGGGTTGCATATGAGGATAAAAACAGCGGTATTGAGCACATCGGTGAGGACAAGGATGGGATGAGCAGAGGGGGAGCACTTGGAGGGCAATACCTGGGGAAGTTCACGCAATGGCGAGCAGTGGTGGGGATGAACAAGCGGGGAGCAGAGCCCGTTGTGGCGTAACACAGAGGGAATGTGAGCCTTGGGTTTCTAAAGAGGGAATTTAGTCATAGTGGGGTTGAGCACAGGGGGTGGTAACAGCGCGGAGGTTAAGAGCACAAGGGGAGGATTAACTACAAGCGTTGGGGAGGTGAGCGCAGGCGGAGTGCATAGGGGATGAAGTCAAGTCGAATGGTGATTAAACCGGAGGTAATCAAAGGGCAGAGTGGACCACAGGAGAGGTAAATGAGGGAGAGTCATATGGGTTGTAAACACATGGTGGGAAGCCCAGGAGGATAAGCACAAGGGGGAGCAGCACAGGGTCGAAAGCAGAGGAGGTCACAAGGCGGTGAGAAGCAGGGTTGAGCAGACGGGGTGTGAGATCAATAGGGGTTCAGCAAAAGACGTGTGTGCATAGAGTGGGAGTGAGCACCTGCAGGGTCAGAACCCGTGGGCGTGTGCACAGAGGGCAGAACACAAGAAGTCTGAGCACAGGATGTGTAAGTACAGGGAAGTGTGAGAACATGGCAGGGTGAACAGCAAGAGAGATGCTGAAGAAAAGTGGTACAGGCGATGATTAGAAAGTGAGTATAGTACAGTGAAGAACAGGGAAGTGCGAGAACATGGCAGGGTGAACAGCAAGAGAGATGCTGAAGAAAAGTGGTACAGGCGATGAGTAGAAAGT
>NW_024705358.1:0-51837 GCF_018977255.1 Callorhinchus milii | reverse complement strand
TTGGCACGGGGTGATCAATAACATTCCCCTAAAAGCATGTGAGCACAACCCCATTGGCTCCTTAATCAATATGGCTTATACCCACACGTATAAATCAGACTCCTGAAAAAATTGAAGAGTGAGCCATTAATATACTCAGTCTTCAACCTCGTGCAAAGTTGCAGGGTGACAAGATGCCGGTAAACGCTTTCCGATTTTCCACAAGAAAATATTAGAGTTTGAATTTTGCTTCTAATGTGTGTTTGGTAAACACCCATACATCTTTGTACAGCCAGTAAAAAATGGATGTTTTAATAGCGTTTGCTGATGGAGTTGCAATTATCAAAGCCGGGTGTTGATGTCGGTGAGACACGCAGACACTCATGTGGGCCATGTGGCGGCAAGAAAAATGATTAACATGTGGGACTAAAATGAGCATGCACCTACAACCTCGCACTGTTTTTTTTCTCCTTGCCTGTTAAAGAATTACATTCCTGAGAGAAACACACGTGCACGTGTGCGCGTGTGTGTGTGTGGGTATTGTGTTACATTTTATATGCCGGAATGCAAAAAAAGAGAGAAAAGATAGCCTTCTGAATCAACAAGAGAAATAAGTGAAGGACAATATGGAAATTATTCTGTTGTAAACATTGTCCAACACAAACGTCTTATTAAATAAATACCATTTTCAATTGGTGACCTTTCTACCACAATAAACGATGGTTCTTTGTATAGTTTTGTGAGGATATTTTCCCCTCAGAGTATTTCTTTTTGTGGAAGTATCTCACTGAGCCCCTCAAACGAGAAACAGAGACTCAAAAACATTCTTTTTGTTTTCGTTTCTGTTGGAGTGGAGTTTGGGAGTGGCAGAGCACAACATTGGCAGGGAGAGCTGTGGTGGGGAGGGTTGGTGGAGATCCCACTAAACCGGGGTTGAGTGTAAAACCCTCCTCAGATAGCATCTCGTCACGGGCAGATGAGGAACGAGGGATGGAAGGATCAGAGCTCTGCGTCACTCTTTTCTCAAATTACCATGGTCGGTGGGAGTGGGGCTGGAGGACCCGTGTGAGGAGTGGTGGGGGATGGGGCTGAATTATCCGACTCCATGGAAGGCCTGAGGCCACAGAGTGGGGGCAGCCGCTGGCTGGGCCGCAGGGCTTTGAAACATCGCCCTATAAGAAGATGGGCATTTTGAGGGCTGCTTTATTCAAAGTAGAAGGCTGTTGGCAGAGGTAGGGACATGCAAGTTAACAAGTCACTCTGCTCTCAGATTTCTGAGAGCGATTTTTTTTGAGTCAAAGAAAATGTATCATTATCTATGTTTCATGAATTTCGGATTTTTATTTGCCATATGATTCAACAAGCTTTAAGTATGAAAAATACAACACAATTGCATCCAATTAAAGTTGTAAATTTACACTACATATCGCTTTTATTGCTTTGATATTTTGTTATCGTTTTTTTTCCTGGACAGTGTAAAGTTGGAATTTTGATGATTGAGCAATCTCCTCCCAGTGAAGGGACCAGAGGCGTTAAAACCGCGGACAGCTTGTCCAAGCCAAGCAATGGGTGGCGCACGGTGGTAGGGGCTCTATGGCATGTCCGTGCACCCACTCAGCTGCATGGCAAAGGAACAGAGGGGAGGCCACCCGCCCGCGCTGTCTGCATTATCTCCTTGAAGAGCAATGGGCGCAGGTTTGGATTAGCCGAGAATGTGTTCAGATAAACTCATTGGCGCACGCTTCCTTTTATGAGACACATGAAAGAAAATGATGAAAGCAAACTGACCCGGTCTTTGGAGTGGGAGTAGAGGAGCATTGTTTCGTGTGGTTGAATTTGTATTTTTTTTGCTGTTGAGTTTTAAGAATTTTGCTTACAAAACAAGCAAGTCACTGCAGGGATGTGAAATGTTCGTTTCCATCATTTATCACTCCCCAGACATTTTGTGCATTGCAAACGTATCATTACAATTATGATGGATGGGTGCAGAAATCTGGGAATGGCTTTGAAAGCATTTGCTATATCCATGTGCAAGTCAAGGAGAGGCTCCGGTGCAGGAAAAATCCCTACTGAGCTTATCGCTCCACGAAACCGTTTAAGTCTCTTTTTCAAGACAATATTTCCTCAATACATGACCGGCATCTTTTTAAGCCGAACCTCTTCGCCGTACAATAAATCACACATGGGCAGCGATATTCTCAATCCGTAAAAAGGTGCAAGGTGTGCAGGCAACGCTAAACCACTTTTCCCTGCTTGCGGTCCATGTGCCGCAAATGGATCGGCGGGGCCTCACGGCGGTGCGGAGGAACCGCCCTCCCGCTATCGAAGCCGGGAAGGTGACGCGCCTGGCGTCCGGACGCCCGCCATCTCTCCACCATTTGCCGAACAATGCCTCAGCCACCGAGTCATCCCCGATCACCCGGTCTGATTCGGTTAGCGGTGCACGGGCGGCACGTGGGATGCGAGTGGAGGCTATCGGTCCGAATGAGCGCCATTAATCACGGCACGCAGGGCTGTTAGGTGTCCTTTGTGGGGCTGCTCTGTTCCCTGTCAAACCCCGAGGCTGTGGCGGCGGTGGCGTTATCGTGCCCCCCCCCTCCTCTCGCACACCTAAACAGCCGGCGTGATGGATGGCCGCGAGCTCCTGGCCGTGCGAGGTGTGCGTCACTCTCCAGCACATTGCATTACTGGCACCGGCGCCGGGATGTGGGGAGGATCGCTGCCTCTAATCTTCAGAAAATTTTGAGTGCTTGGAAAAAAAAGGTTTTAAATGTTTTTTTATTTTTGCTGAGCTTGGAAATCGGTCAAAGGAGAACGTTATGGTAACTTTCCGCCATTCTTTTAGCATATTGCTGAAGTTTGTTTTTGTGTCCAGCCACTTTACGTCGCAGCAGGGTTACTGGAGCTGTACGGCCATCGCCTCACGTCCGATTGGCACGGTTGGCTACATACGGTGCAAAAGAAATTCAACATACAGTCCATACATCAGGGATGGGTGCTTGGACATATTTGTGGGTGGGGTAAAAATGCTTAGTTGAAATGAAATGTTTTGTAAATGTAAATTTTCAAGATATATCCACAAGCCGGATGGGCTTTGCATTTTAGGCATCATTAAAAAAATTAAACTATAAATTGTCCACAAAATTTAGACTCCACACTTGACATTGAGTCTTAAGCAATTTTGAAGCTGCAGTTGTTTTTTCATTTAGAAAAATGTATTTGAATTAAGTGCAGATTTTAAAAGTAATACTTTATCATGCATCCTACCCTAGGGTTACACTCTATTTTAAAATGTTTTTAAGGTGGGAAAGCATATTCAATTACCCGACGCATATTTATGCAAGAATACAAATAAATTGCTGCAGCTAAAAAAATAATTATCCCAAGCATGGGGTGACAAAAAATATAGCCATTTCTAGCTCTGACGCTGATTTAAAATAAACGTCGACTCGCAGCCGCTGCCACAGAAGCAGCGCTAACGGCAGCTGCACAAACCCCAGAGCATGCTCGACGTAACGAACATCATTAAATATTTGTCCACAAAGTATGCCCACTGAGCGAATGATGCACTGCGCTGTTAATAAGGAGCTTCCCCGTGTTGACAAACGTAGGCCGAACATGCCATATCAGTGACACTACTAACACCAACACATCATTGAAAAACTGCAGTCAATATGCTGTTCGTGTAAGATGCTAATATTTTGAGAAATGGCTCTATCCTTAAACGCTCGTTTATTGTTGTACATGTTTAATGAGGTAGAGTTGGTCATTCCTGCTGTAGGACAAGCGGCTGAGCTGCATCCACTGCCACCCTTACCCGCGACACCCACAGTGGCTGTGCCCTCCCGCCCCCCTCCGCCGTCGTGGCCCTTACCCATGCAAGGGTGGAGATGGGGCGGCTCGAAGTAGTAGCGGCCCTCGTGGTGGCGGCTGTCCAGGGGGATCGGCGGGTGGAACGCCGGGAAGAGCGGGTGAGGAGCGGCTGCACAACAACAAGAGATGGGGGGGGGGGGGTGTCAGCGCAAAAGCTTCAAGTGCGGTTGTAGTTAATTATCACCAACGAAGCCAACGGCACATCGACCGAGTCCAAGCACAATTCAAGCCAGTAAATACACTCAGGGGGTGATGAAACAAGATGCAATGCAATACAATGTGGGTTTATAACACGTCCTCTACTTGCACCCACATCTCAAGGCACTGCACAGAAACAGTAGGACGTGGACATCCATGGGGAATGGAGGCACGCTCGTTTGTTCCTGCAGATTTGACACATTTTGGAAGGGAACGAGCACCCACACACTTGTTACCGGTTTAACGTCAGAGTTTAGGACGTGCATGCCGAGTGTGGACTTTTTTCTGATCAGGAGCGCTTCAGCCGTAGCAATACGTCGCTGGAAATGAGGCTGCGTCAATGCACGATGTAAATGGATAACAATGTTGGGTTCATGGCGAGAGTCACTGGTGATGTAGATGTAGTGACTGTGAATGTCCCTGTGTGGTGCCGGGCTTGCGAGGCCATGGCGGATAATATGTTGTCATTATGTGCAGCCCGGTTACTGGGCGTAGTACCAGCCCTAGCGGGGCTTGGGTGAGTGCTGGTTAGCGCAGAGCACCACGTACAGTGTGCGGTGCGGGCTCCCGGTGAGGGAGCGAGAGAGAGTGTCAGCCAGCCAGGGTTACGTAGGGGCATGACACACTGGTTGACCTGCCGACACGTCACCGGATGATATTGGAGGGGGGCCACCGGTGGACGGGGGCCGCTGGGTGGTCACGTGGTATAAAAGAGCTCTCGGGATCCTTCGGAAGGGGCCAGAGAGATCGAGAAGGTGGGCGGGGCGAGAGGCGGAGCGAGCCCCAGCCCGGGCCGATATAACGGGGGCCCCGTGTGGGGCTCGGGTTCTTGACTGATGGTGAGTGAAGATCCACATCGAGTTGAAGAAGCCTCCAGCCACGCGGTCCGGGACCCAGCTCGTGGTCTGGACCAGGATAGCGGGACCGTGTCTAGTTCTGCCGTAGCGTGGTTAGATGCTACAACTGCGGCCTGCGGGGCACGTCCAATCGGGCTGCCGGGTTCCTCGACGGCGGCCCCCGAGATGTCCGCCTTCCGATGACTCTCTGCTTCCTAAGGCGAGTCGCAGCGCACCCCACACTCGGCCCCAGGGTTCACTTCACCCATCGGGGGGGTCCGATTTGCATCGGGGTCGCGTGCGGGTTCGGGGTGAGTCGGTGTATGTTCGCAACGCGCGGCCGCTCCGACCGGATCAGTGGTCTGAGCTGGCACATCGAGTGGTTGCGGCGGCCGCGGGATCGTCGGCTGTGCTTGGGTTCATTGAGGGGTTTGAAATTTGCATGCTAGTTGTCACCGGCGCGTCTTCAACCACTATTTCCGAACTCATTTACAATATTTTGCCCCCCCGATGTCGGGATGTGGAGCCGGTGGATGCTCCATGTATCACCGCCAACGGCGGATCGTTGGGGATAATCGGTCGAATAACTGTTGAGTTGCGCATTGCCGTTGTCAAATTGTCGGGCTATGTTTTGGTTTCTACGGCCCTGGCTGTTCCGTGCTTACTGGGAACTGATTTCCTCGGCAAAATGCCCCAGATGTGTATCGACCAGGGTTGTTTGGAATTGCTGTCGGGAGGGCGTATGGCATTTCTCCCATCTCCGACCCGCATGTGTTCTGCTAACGCCACGGTGCAAGCGCTTGCGTGCCGAACGGTGCGGATTCCGCCCGGCACGCAAATATTGGTGCCCCTTCGATTGCGTAAACCGCTCGATGTGCGCGCTGAGGGGGATGGTATTGTGTTGGGTCCCTCAATTAAGCTTAGTCGGGGGATGTCACTCATAGTGGCTCAGACGCTGGTGTCCTGGGACCAGGAACCTTTCATACAAGTCCTTAATGCCGGGTCGGACACGACGGTCATTCAGGAGGGTTCCGTGATTGCGCATGCGTCTCCGGCCTGTCCGGAGAAGGATGTCGTGGGAATGTCGGGGTCGGCGTTCAGGCTCACGGACCTCGGGAGGTAGATGAGTGCTGGATGGATATGGACTGTGCTCTGAATGTGGCGATTTATTCGTGGGACAAATGGGGAAGCTGAGAGCGCTCCTGTGGAAATTTTCCGACATTTTTAATAAAAGTAAATTTGATATCGGTCACATGTCCCTTTTGAGCCACCATATTGACATGGGAAATGCCGCCCCGATTAGGCAGAATCCTTACCGCCTGAGCCCGGCGAAAAGGAACATGTTCGGGCGGCGGTTGATGAGATGTTGGCCGCAGATATCATCTCGCCATCCACCAGCCATGGGGTGCTCCGATCATACTTGTTAAAAAGCACGACGGCAGTTTGCGGTTTTGTGTTGATTTCCGCAAGCTTAACAAGGTTTCTATTGCGGATGCCTCGTATGGACGATTCGTTGGATGCTTTGGTGGCGCGTGGTTCTTTTCCACCCTTAACCTTCTGTCGGGCTTTTGGCAGCTGCCGCTTGACGAGGTTTCAAGGCCCAAGACAGCTTTTAGAACACCGCAAGGGTTGTTTGAGTTTAACCGGCTTCCGATGGGGCTCCACTCCGCGCCGGCCACCTTTCAGCATCTAATGGAGTTGGTTTTAGCGGGCCTCCAGTGGGATTCATGCCTAATATATTTGGACTACGTCATTGTTTTCGGTCGCACGTTTGATGAGCATTTGGATTGCCTGTGGGCTGTTTTCGTTAAGATGCGTGCAGCCGACCTGAAATTCAAGCCCCAGAAATGTCACCTACTCCAAAAATCGGTTCGATACTTGGGCCATATAGATAGCGAATCGGGCATCGCAACAGACCCGGAGAAAACTGCTTGCGTTGGGACGTGGCCGACCCCCACCTTGGCCAGCGAAGTACGCAGTTTTATCGGCTTTGCCATTCGTTTTGGACACGGACGCCAGTAATACCGGCATTAGTGCGGTGTTATCCCAGGTTGTCAATGGTGTGGAGCACGTGGTCGCGTATGGTAGCAGGGTGCTGTCTCCTGCCGAGCAGCGGTACTGCGTAACGCGCCGGGAACTATTGGCCATAGTGGTTTTTGCGCAACAATATCGGCCATACTTGTACGGGAGACATTTTGAGGTGCGCTCCGATCACACGGCGCTCCAGTAGACACTGTGTGTGGATCAGCCCTCAGGTCAATTGTCATGCTGGCTTGAAATCCTGCAGGATTTTTCATTCCAAGTTATTTATCGTAAGGGTTCTCGCCATACGAACGCCGACGCCCTATCGCGATTGCCCGTGGCGGGGAGTGTGCTTGTTTTTCGGGTTCTGGTCGTTGTCGACCGGCCGGGTCGACCTCCCCCTCCCCTCTCGTTGCGTCCGCTGCGGACACGATGGGTGGGACGGGCGACGTCCCTACCGCATGGGATGCGTTATCGGGTTGGAATACGAGGTGTGGGGACGCCTGCAGGCGCAGGATGCGTTTCTCCTTAAGTTGCGCCGGCGTGTCAGGGAGACCGCCGGTAGCATGGCTCAGCGAAGTGTCACCTCGTTTGTCCTGCGGGGCGGGCTGCTCATGTATTGGGATGGAGGATTGCACCGTTATGCTATTGTTGTCCCTACTGCCCTGTGTGGCGAGGTTGTATGGGCTGTACATAAACGATTGTTGCATCTCGGAGTGCAAAAGACGCTGGCCGCTCTTAAATTGGATTTTTATTCACCGGCCATGGCCTCCGACTTCGAGGATCTGCTGAAGGGCTGCGTACAGTGTGCCCGGCGGAAGCCGCCAGCAAGATCTTGTTGCCCTCCGCTGCAATCCATCCAGGTGTCGCGTATTAACGAAATTGTTGCCTTCGATATTCTCGGGCCGTTTCCTACTTCCGCGCGTGGAAATAGGTACTTGCTCGTGGGCGTTGAGTATTTCTCACGCTGGACTATGGCCTGGCCGCTCCCGAATCAATCGGCTGTGACTCTTACTGAGGCATTCCTCAATGGCTATGTTCTGGATAAGGGTGCCCTGAGCACCTCTTGACGGATCAAGGTAAAAATTTTCTCCAAGCTGCTGCGTGAGGTTTGCGATTTGCTGGGGACAAAACAGGTACGCACGTCACCGTACCACCCGCAACAGATGGAATGGTCGAATGCCTACACTCTGACCTCCATGTTGAGTCACTTGGTCAGCGAGTCACAGGTCGATTGGGACTTGCATATTCCTATGGATCTCGCCGCTTATAGGATGACCCCTCATACGTCCACTGGCTACTCTCCTTCTTTTGGATGTATGGGAAGGACTATGATCATCCCATCGATGTGCAGTTACAAGCTAGCCCGCCGCGAAAGTGTCCAAAATTTCTGATTCGGTTCGTTTCACTCTTGCCAAACTTTCCGAGCCGTGGGAACTGCCAATGCTAACTCCCGGGCCAGACAGTTGGCCAACGATCGGCTCAAGGGAGCCCGTGTTACCCTGTGCAATTGTCGCCAGAGGACAGGGCCTGGTTGCATTGTCCGCAGGTGCCGGTGGCACATCTCCCAAATTGCTGCTGCAACTATGGGGAGGGCCATGCGGTCCGGAACCCAGCTCGTGGTCCGGACCGGAATAGCGGGACCATGTCTAGTTCTGCCCAGCGTGGTTAGATTGGTGTTCAACACCCGACCGTAGGTTACGTTATGTTGTGTTGAGTTGATGTAATAAATAGTGTAGCTCCCAAGACAACGTCTGCGACTCAGTTGGACTCACTACATAGATAACGTATTGTACCAGATGAGAACCCATTGAGCAATAGTTATCTTTGTTTCCATGGAGACTTGGCATAAATATAAATACCTACAGGGTACAAAAATGTGGTAGAAACATATAATGAGCAAAAAGCTTTGAAAAATGTGCATTTATATACTGTACACATCTAAATACAACATACAACGGAAAAGTGGTATTTATGGCTATTTATTTATTTTATTGAGTGGAAAGATAAATATATCTGCACCAAATGACAATTTTCAAGCCCTCTGCCAATCTTGAATTTTTTTTCTCAAACACTGTAATGTTTTAAAATCAAGATTGCTGCTTAAATCGCTTGTAAAAAAATATTAACTTAGAACGATTAGTTTCTCACGTTGCTTAAATGTAAAAGGTTCAGGTAACCAGCTTTTATGCCGAGCCATATATAACTCGTACACTTTTTCCATAGAAATATGGAATTGTCGCCACTTAAACCGGGCTATCAACTGATATTAACCACTGCTCCATGATCACTCAAGTGGCGACACACTTTTTTTTACAGTCAATAGAAACTAGCTGTTTCTTAGCATCTAACTTTCCTCCTTCAAATATTACATTTAGCCACTTCTTGTGATACGCTAAGGATCCCGTAAACTGGTTGAGATCTACATTTGTTCTCTCTGGCTCCTCATGGTGTTTCACTGTTCCTCCGTTTATGTTCCTGCTGCTACCCGGCCGTGTTGAGACATCATTGGCATGTGTGAATCTCATACCCAAAGCTGCCCCATTTAGAGCCAAGCTACCCGACCAGCGACACGGAGCTACGTGGGTCTCTAAGCTGAACAGCACTCAGGTGCTCACGGAGAGGATTAAGGTACAAAATGGCGATGGGGGAAATTATTTGATCCATTACTGGTTTCTTCCCTCTAATAACTGCCATCTGTGTCAAACACATCCGTTAGCAGAATGCTGCGGTGGAGACGCACAAAGAAAACAAATCCTTCAGCCAGAGCATAAGACGTCAAGCTGCTTTAACAAAATTCAAGCATTCCTCAATTCCCGTGCGGCAGGGTGGAGTGCATCTGCAGGGCGCCCGGCACCCAACGACAGCAGGAGTGATGTTTCCTAATGGTGGAGGACTACTCTCCCGCGTGTGTAGAACACGTGTGTGCTGCTGCACGACGCCGCCACCGCCGCGCTTTCAAAGGTTGCCGTCATTAGTGGGCGCCTGCAAATTCGTCACTCAGACCCCACCATACTGCACCGAAAAAAAATAGTTTCCATGCTTTCACTCCAGACTCCATAACTGGGTGCTTATTCCATTTTCTTCCTCCCCCCCCCACCCCCACTAAGGTTTTGTTCAGCTGGATTTGGAGTTTTAACACACTTGAAAAAGAATGCAGTCCAAGTTGCGTGATTGACTATGCCTTCTTCTTGGTTGATAATTGGTTCTTTACCCTTCTATCTGGCAACAAAACTGACACCTTTTTGCAAGGAGTCATGTTTGCATAGACCGCAATACCTGCAGTCATAATACAAACAAAAGAACATAACTCTGATAATGTGCACTGTCCTTGAAGTTGATTGGTCCACACCCGAGACAGCTTTCCTTCGAGCCTAGTCTCATATGGGTTGGACCAGATGACGCCAAAAGGCGCACAACTCAAGGACAATGCACCATCAGAGTATGAGAGCTCGGGGCAAGCATCTACACTATGGGGACCTCATTTGCCAGTAAAATATGATAATTGGTTCTTTACCCTTCTATCTGGCAACAAAACTGACACTTTTTGCAAGGAGTCATGTTTGCATAGACCGCAATACTGCAGTCATAATACAAACAAAAGAACATAACTCTGATAATGTGCACTGTCCTTGAAGTTGATTGGTCCACACCCGAGACAGCTTTCCTTCGAGCCTAGTCTCATATGGGTTGGACCAGATGACGCCAAAAGGCGCACAACTCAAGGACAATGCACCATCAGAGTATGAGAGCTCGGGGCAAGCATCTACACTATGGGGACCTCATTTGCCAGTAAAAATATGATAATTGGTTCTTTACCCTTCTATCTGGCAACAAAACTGACACCTTTTTGCAAGGTAAAGTCACGTAGAAGGAAATAATAAATAATAATAAAACATCATAAATAAAAATTCTCACGACGTTTCGGCCACAACGCAAGCAGCCGTCCTCAGGTGAAGAAACAGAGCTGTCGGAAAGACAGCGTCCCCATGAACACCGCCAAGCTTGGCAGCGTATATTTAAGCTGGGTCGGGGAAGGAGAGCGCCTTGACAAAGGAGTTTACATATCAACACCGGATTTTTTTATTTTATTATGTTTTATTTGTATTATTTTATTATTTCCCTTCTACGTGACTTTACCGAAAGAACCAAGAAGATGAATCCCTGCAGTCACGAAAGCTTTAAATCGAAATTTGACTATGCCTTGTTTAAGGTCAAAACTGACACTGTGCATTATGAACCTCTTGTCAACGATGCCCTCCATGGCTTTGCTCAACCCATGATCACATAAGGGATTAGGACGGAGCTTGCACGCAGAAAACGTTGCCGACCTCAGTGCTAACACGAGTGTGGCGTAAACACGTGCACACGCGCACGCGTTAACGTGCCCGATCGGACTTGGTGACAGCCACACGTTCCCACGAAAGGTCTCCAAACAGGAAGGCGTAGATTACAAATATTAACTTCTGTCCAGATAATCAACCTCCTCCTACTAGATTGCCCCCGTACGCCAACCCTCTCCACGCGCACGCAAACACGCGTGCGTGCATACATGCGCACACAAACGCACCCAAGAACAAATCCATCAGTGGCACAAGCCAAACAGAGGCAGGGGAATTGCTTCCTCTCGAACGGCTGTGCTGAGGGGCAGGGTGGGGGGCCTGCAGGGTGGGGGGGCCGGCAGGGGCTGCCATGCGGCTGGTGGCGGCTTCTGCGGCAGGAAACCGGGCCTCACGCAGACGGGAAATGCCAGCACGGAAAGCCTCCTCCTCCTCCACCGCCACGACCGCAGCCTCCACCGGCACACGGAGTGAGCCAATGCTCAGCCCTCAGCTTCTGCAGGAGGGGTGTGCGCTGAGAGTAAATGTGCAGCGGTTGAGGGGGGAGGGAGGGGGGGCAGTGGGGGTTGTACTTCTATTAAACGAACGGGACTGCCAGCAAGATGCTCGTAACGCTGCCCAGATTAACCGGAGCCGTGCGGTTTCGGACGCTCTGAAAGCAAATGGCAAAGTCAAATCGAACATTTGCTCAATATTAAGTCAAAGCTCTAAAAAGAATATCAAATGTTAATTTAAAATAACTTTTGCATCTGTTTCGGTGAATTAGTTACTTCGAGGGTGGAATGTATTATTATTAAAAACCATGCGCATCCAAGGCCAGCCACTCATGGTCCCGCAGCAGAAGGTTCCAATAAAGCCAAAGCCACAACAAAGTAAATGGGTTTTTTTTTGGCTGCGCTAAACAAGGTAAGGCTATACGGTCACAGAACGCGAGTCACCATAATTACCTCTAATAACCGGGCCAGACGGGGAGCTTTTTGTTATTGGGGAAAGGGCCGGAGAGGTATTCTTTACAACAGGCGGTACAAGATTAGACGATTAGCCTTGCATTCCCATGCCACTAACGAGGCAGCACCAGGCAAAAAGGTCAGATGTCATTACTACAGTTTCGCGGGAAAGGGACCGGCCAGGAAGGGGCGAAGAACGAGCGGGCCTCAGACGCAACCTCCCGTGGTCGGGCATAAAAGTGCACGCCGCGCTACCGCAGGGAACCACAACAGATGCCTGCTGGGCAGCCTCACAGAGAGCAGGACGGGATTAATAATTATGTGGCCGGCATGAGAGCGGCTTGGTGGTTTTCGCGGCCGGCTGGTTCGGGAGAGATCACGAACAACGACAACACAGGAGACGAACAACAACAACAGGAGACGACGAGGCTGACGTGTGAGCTGCTTGCTTGTGGATGGCGAATGACCCATGACACTTCTCCATATAAAAAAAAAGGAAAACCTTTGTGTCATGGCACAGCGAAGTGAGCAATTAGTCACTCGGAAAACAGAGGCTGTACGCACCTCGGTGGAGGTGCTAGACTGCTCAAAGAATGGCTTAGTTGAATAAATAGGCGATTAACTATATTGATTAAAATACGAAGACTGTAATTAGTATTGAGATGTGGCATTGCAGCGACTCGTGTTTTCATTCCTCCCGGTATGGAAGTGACGCACCACCCACAGTCGCTGTTTCTGGCCACTTTGAGGTTAGGTTGGTGAGCCATGCAGTGATAAAATCATCACGAGCACAAGATACCCACATGGGGTACAATAGAGTGCCTCTGTGTGCGGGAGTAAATCAAGTAGGATTCTAACAAGAAATCTGTGTGAAGTTTGGGTGTTATCCTCTTCTGCGCGTGTGTTTTCTCCGGGTATTCCTGTTTCCTCCTACATACAAAATACTCGACAACAAAAGGAAGAGAGAAATTTGCAAAGTAGGACCTTCCTGAAAGTTCATGCTGAGACTCACCATGGCTTTGCTGGGTGAACATTCCTGCATAATTTTACAAAGTTCATAAACGTATACAGAGTATAGCTGCAACTCTTATAATAGCTGCCAAAAAAGGTTAGTACCTTTTCGCTTTGTAACAGATTAAGTGTGACAATAAAAGCTCAAGACGCAGCCCAACGTGGCTAACCACACTTTAAATTTCTACTGTCTGCGTTGGATTTGTATTTATTGGTTTCACACACTCAACTCTTATTCATCATCATCTGCCATGGTCGAGCCACTGCTCGACCATGGCAGATGATGAACGTTTGTGGAACCGACGAGTTATATATGTACGCTGAATGTAACAAATATATCTATATACTAGCGGTAAGTACACACACATGGACTTACACACAGACATCGACCCACACACATAGAAACACATGGACTTAGACGCACACACACACACATATGGTTAAACCCAGGATGGATCGTTAGCAGGCCAGCCTAAATGTTTCTAACCGGCGAAGATGTTCCATTAGGGGGGGTGCACGTTTCGCAAGCGTAGAGAAGGGAGGAATTACCGTTCTATACATATAGAATATTACACCGGTCAGTTTACCATGCGATTGCTTTCACTGAGCAATGTGATGTTAACACGGCTCTCATTATCCGTATGAAATGTTTATCACAACAGTGCGATGTTGGAGGCCACCGTACCGGGATGCCGGCAGCCCTGAGCCATGGCTCTCAGGTAACGGAGCCCGACGTTCGAAGTTCTTCCTCGCGTACCGCTCGCTCGGTTACCAAGCAGACGGCACTGGCTATTTCACAGCAGATGAGGTTTACCTAACACAGTCTTTTATACATGGTCTATATTGTACCTATTCTGCGCATATATAAATGATCATGAACTGTATACGGACATGTGGGGACCTCTACATTATTTGTAGAATATAATATTAAGAGAGTGACTGAGTGGTGGTGCAGTGGTGAGCGCATTATGCTATGAACCTGATGACCGAATTTCATTCTATTCAAAACCAACATCACTGGTGAGTGATATATGATCCTGCCCTGGATCCCTTCTCGGTCAACTCAGTCTTAAATGAGGACCTAGTGCAGTGTGTAAACATCAGCATTGGGAAGGTGTTGGCCTAATCACCCCCTTGTGTCCTATTCTGGGTACCAGGACTTGCCCTAAACAGTCAGAATGTCTATACAGAGGATCTTTGTCTTTGTTATTAACAAGCAGCAGTTGTTTAATAACACTGAAATCTATGAACTGAAACATGCAACTCCTCCTTTTCCTGCTCTGAAGAAAATGCACTGGCCAAAATGTGAGCGAACTACTGTAGATGTCTGCAGAAGTTTTCACGACGACTTTGGGGAGGTGTTTCCAGTCTGTGCTTGCACACCACCACTGCAAACACGGAACCTTAAATTCACTTTCAACATGAACTGAAATTTAGACAAGAAGGATACCTATCATTTCTTTCATAAAGCAAAAAAAATGATAAATATCAAACCATAAAACTTCATAGCAAGACTTTGGGCTTAGTTTTTAGCAAAGTGGCACAATCGTGCACCTGGGACAGACTGTACTCCTGAGGCAACCTCACACGGCATGGAACGTGGGGGCCTTGGCTCAGAATGTTGGTGCTGGGCAGCAGACCCTCGACTACAACCACGCAACTAGCTGGCCACGGTGAGCTTGCATCTCTGACAAGGTGGTACCAGCGAGGCCAGTGGTTGGCATGGAACATCGTCGTCGCTCAGCGCCTGGGCCCCCTGACCAATGGACTTCAGAGCAGTTGCACCGCCTGCACGCTCAATAGTTAAACCACTGAGTGAGACCCTGACCAGAACAGAGCCAGAAGCTTCCATCATAAAAACAGAACTATGCTCGCATCCGTTCGGTGCAGCTTGCAAAGTTGACTTTGGAAAGTTCCCATCACTGCAGTCTCCCTCCGAGGCGAACGACGTTTTAACATCGGTGCACGTGTGCGTGCGCGTGTGTGCATATGTGTGGGTGTGGGCACGTGCCCTGGCGCTTTGCTATGAAAGAAAATTATTTATCGCGCTGCTCTGTGCAAACACTTACATAGTAAAACTGACCAGTTCGATATTTTAAATATTTACCGTACATGTATAACCGTCAGTTCCACAAACACTCGCGTTTATAATGGAGGGAAAAAATTGAATCAGTTGCCTAAGGGGAAAATTGGACAGAGTACAGCACTGAGCTAATCCCCTGGCGACTTGGTTCTCAAGTCAGCTGTTTTCTTAATTGAATAACAAAACGTCTGGAAGATCCATATACATGCCGTGCCATACACGCCACAAGTTCCTGCAAGATATTTCATTGAGTTTTATTACTCATTGGTAAAAAAAAAAATCCATTATTGCCCTTAAACGGGACCACCCACGGAATAAAGGACTGTTGCCAAATGCATTAAAACGGTGACGCCGCAGCGCCGGCACAGGGTGGGGGGAGGCACACGGCAGCCCCTCGGCCCTGTGTCTCGAGCAGTGCCTCGTGTCCAGGGCTTTCTCAGAGTCGGCCGTGTGGAGTGAAGCAACCCGCTTTCCTCACCGCCTCATGCACATCTCAATTCAGCGCAGCGCCCCCAAAAGGGGACGGGGGTTGGTGCCTGCCAAGGAGATGGCACAACAAGTATGACTCTGATCTTGTGCGTGCGGAGGTTGTGTGCACTCCTCACGCTCGTTACATATCCTTTGGCCTGTCCAGTTTCCTCTCAAATGGACAAAAACACACACACACAGGATACAAGGGCATTGGCTCAACCACGTGACAAGCTGGACCTGGCTTGCCAGGTAATATTTTCAATAAAAGATAGCTTTAAAATAAAATTAAAGCAAGTGGCTGCTCCATGCGTATTCTTAGGTTTTTTCGGTAAAGTCACGTAGGTAAAAAATTAAAATTAAAATTCATAAAAGTAAAATAAAAAATAAAATTAAAATCACGACGTTTCGGAGGCAACACAAGCTTCCATTCGTGCATGTAGAATGTGCGGAGTGGTCGCATAGAACCTGCGCTCCATCCTTAATGTTCCCACCTGAGAAAACTCCTGAGTCGGCAGTTTCTTTTCAGCTGCTTACTGGGTGTGAGGGTTCTGCGCCTGTGAGTGTCTCACAAAGGGCTTCGTCACACGGATTTGATTGCGTACATTGCGCTGTCCTGCCACACCGTTCTGGCTTCGTGTTAATCACCTACCAACCTGGATGTAATCACCAACTCACGCCGATTTATGTTTGAGTGTAAAGTCACGCATGTCAGGAGACGTTGAAACTGATCGTTTGTGGAGATCGGACTTCAGCATCAGCCTGATGTCATCTGTGAAATAGTGGACATCTGTGAAAAGAGCATTATAGCTCATCGGATTCCTCCAGTTTAAATAAATATTTGGATTCTAAACTATCCCTTGTCAGTGCAGGTCACACTGGAATAGAGGAAATATGTTGTGAGTCTCAATTTGGTTCATTTCAACTTCTGATTAAATAAAGGATACAACATAAACTACATTTTGGTGCCCCCTTCTCAATCGCCATTGCCAAAATTGCAATCATGTTACATTCAGATTGCATCATACAGCACTGTTTGCTGACAGCAATGATGGCAAAATAATTTGAGCTAAGTTAATTGTCCCACAAATTCTGCATTAGACCCTTTTGCTACTGCACTAACCAAGGTTCCTTTCTTGGACTCGTATACAAATCAATTCTGCTCACCACTACACGATTCAATCCAGTCCATGTGATGACATTGGATGTTAAACCTGCCTCATAGTCAGTTAGTGCTTCTGTAAACATTTAAATTCAAGCAACCGCTGACATTTGCAGCATGGAAAACCGAGAACATTAGATGCGTGTAAAGCAGCTAAACGTATTCTCGCACACTTCCACCCCGACGGTGTCCTGGCCTTACCCCAGCTCACATTGATATAGCGTGGATCTTTCAGATGCACTGCATCTGAAACGATCCATGTCGCCTCTTAGGCCAGAAGACGTCACAGTTTAAGGACAGCGAGAGCCATGGTGAAGCTAGCATGCCGAGACGCAGGAACAGGAGATGTCGCGGGTCACAGGAACACGAGGAAACGCTGGTGCACACACCGGCTGCCCTGACCTCACAGCCCCTTGTTCGCTAAACAAGTGAAAAGCACTCAGTCACTTTCTCCTCTGGTCCGATCAAATGAAACCAAAATATGTTAACAATTTTTGGAATTTCTTTTTTGGCAAACCGCTATAAAACAAGCGTGTCTGGAGACTGCCCGTCACCTTTATGGGGTGTTTTGTCGTCGACGAGTATAAGCTGTCCCATAAAGTTATTAGCGGACTCTCTCTCTCTCTTTGTCCACGCTGTAGGACCTGCCCAGACTCCAGCAGCGTCCCACCAGACATCGCAACATCACGTCGCGAGCGCCCCGAGGTATCGACCACCATTGACGAGCTGTGGCAGCGTGGACGCTGAACTCTCATGGTCACAGTTAAATCTGGGCCCAAGGAGGCGGCATCAACGAATTGAGCTGAAGGAGCAGTGGTGCTGCCTTAACCACAACTTCCCCGACGCTCCTCCGCTACTCAAACAGACGCAGTCGTTTATGAGAACATTTCTCTATCAATTCTCAATCATTTACAGATTGCAATAAATCCCCTTTATATGGTTAATGCATTTGACAGTGCTTTATAGAAATCTATAAAGTTATATTAAAAAAAAATTCTCCCGGATCATAAAAAGGATACATTGCTGATGAGTCAGTAGGAAAAGTGATTTGATTTCGCTGACATTTCCGTTTGAAACACGTAAAGTAACATTTGCTGTACACGCGTCACTTTCAAAGAAGATTGGGGTTATACATCACACGTCCCGATATTAAATCCATCCTTTAAGAAATGCGTCTAAATGCGGGCCACCGCGCACCTGCACCGCACAGGTTTAAAGAATGAGAACAACAACAAAAGTGCGACTTACTGGGTCTCGCATGACATGCGGCTTGCGCGCATCAAGCCTCACTCGCTCGCGCCAACAGATCCCATCGCGGGTGAAACGGAGGTAAATCCGGCAGGAGGACGGCGCGCTGGTGGCATCCGCAATTCACCGGGCGATCTGGGAATTCGCGGCGGTGGCACGCGGCGCGGACGGTCGCACCGGCACGGAGTGCCGGGCGTTGCCGTCCGAATAGAGCGCCGCCGCTACTCCGAGCCACACCACCGTGGGGCTTGGGTAGCCCCGCCCCTGCCCACATGTTTTCCACTTGGCTGCCGATTGCCTGCCCTTTTTCGACGTGGGTGTTCTCATTTAGGCTTTGCCTCACCCAACCCATCGCATCCCCCCCGCCCCTGCAGAGAAAAAAAATACCCCAACCCAAAAAACCCACCACCTCCTCCCCGAGCCTCCGTCCAAACTTCCCCTTAGCCCCTGGCTCCGATCAGCCCAGCAAAGCTTCTCTCCGCGTCCATCCCAGGGTGAGAAGGGAAACTATTTGTCCCCTTCGTCTACAAGGCACGGCGGACCCTGTGCCGCCTAGCGCAGCGCCACAAAAGTCCGCACCTCGTCACATCGGCCCCTCTCTGCGACGGTGGCATATGCCACCGTCCACTCTCCTTGCAGACCTCTGTCGTTTAATCCTGCTCGGCGAACACTATTGAGGGCTGGGGCTTAGAGGTGCTCAGGCTTGATCCCCTTAACTTTTCATATGCATAGCCAACGATTCATTTGCAGTGCTTAAAAACACAGGTTTCTTTTCATGTATTTATTCCTACGTTCTTTGGACTTAAAATTGAAATAACTAGCTCATTGCTTTTGCCATCAGGAGATGTTTCTAGTTACATTGACAGCTAGTGATAAGAATCCTTTATTGTATGCAGGAAAGCCTCGCTGGGCTTCAAATTATTTTTCCTGGAGTGTCCTGCATTGTGAAATTTGGCCGCATATTTAATAGTGTTTGTGACATATAGGAAGATATTAAAAGTGCTCAGAATGATAAGAAATGTTCGTCAAACTTACGTAAGTAGCGAATTCTGCATTGTGATCAGCATAAAGTTTCGGTCATTATATTTGAAAACCGTTTAAGTAAAAGTGAAGAAAAAAAGCCTCAACTTGCCAAGTTACACAGAGCGTTCACTGATTTGACAGCACTATTGCAGTTAAACCAGGTGCTCTTTGTCAGTTCATTGGATCTGACCAAACCTGACATTGAAACCCACCATCAGGGCACTTGCGTGGAGGAATGCACTCCCACACAAAATACGCCCAGTGCTCGGGGGTCAGGGTTCACGACCACATGTGCCGGAGTGACGTCTTTTCAATTACGCGACATTCCTGGAGTGAGGACACAGCTTTCATCACCACAGTGACTTCCTGCGTCGAGCTGCAGGTGAGGAGTTTCCATCGATCATAATGAAGGTGCAAGCGTGGAGACTCATCACGTGCAGCATGCTAACTCTCGCGATCTGCGGTTGCGCGCAACGGCGCAGGTGTGCTCGCAGCGTGACTTGGCCAAAACGTTTATTAGAAACATCGTAGGGCGGTTAAGTGCGAGGACGTTAAGCCTCACCGCCGCTGACGTGTTCTGCCGAGAAGCCAAGGCATTCACGATCTTCCCTGGACCCAGAATGGAAGGGTCTCGTATAGCTGCGACATTTGAATGTATTTTTGGAGTCATTATAAAAACAACAAAAATCCGATTTGTTCTTTACAAAGGGTTCCATTTGTACGTATGTATGTTGAATTTCTTTCGCACCATACGTAGCCGACCATTCTAATTGGAAGTGCGGGGAAGGACAACAAACTAAACATCTGAGAATGTTTGCGTGACCAAAGAAGCCAGAAGTGACTCTGAAGTACCGGCATCGAATTCCCGCTGTAGCATCCACAAGATAAAACATGAATAGATGATATGACGTCACAGCAAAGACAAACTCTGCTGTACACCCGACTCTACGTGCCATTTACATTCACCCCATCTCACCGCCACTGCCTCCGTCCCATTGCTGGGTGCCATCTCTCGATTTTCACGCCCCGTGCCCCGCTCTCGGCCTGCGCGAGCCTCCACATCACAAAGCGGGCGATTGTCTCTCCTGCTCGAGTTCTCGCGCGCGGTCAAACGAAGGCTCGCTAAACAATAACAAACAGAGCGTGACCCACCGAGTCCCCCTGACCACCTCCCAAACCCCGCCCCCAACTGCGGCTGGACTGGCGTGGCGCGGGTGTGCCTCGCCCAAATCCTCAGGTACCGGCGCGAGTCACTCACCGTACGGCGAGTCGATGCAGCCGTTCCTCGGGTCCAGCGGGTATCCAGGCGGGCGGAACCCGCCGAGGGATGCCCCGGGCAGTGCAGGGTGTGGCAGGATGCAGAAGCCTTCTTGGCGGCAGCGGTGGACGAGGTGGACGAAGACGAGGCAGAGGATGATGGCACGGGCCCCTCCTCGGTGGTGGATGTGCTGGGCTCCTCGGGGATTTGACTCAGGGCTGGCTTGCTGATGCTGACGCCGCCACCGCCAGCTGTGCCGGCAGTGCTCAGGAGGTGCAGCGCGTCGCGGCGCTCTCGTACGTAGCCGGCTCCAGGGCTCTCTTCCTCTGCAAGGAAACACGGGGAAGTACAGTCCTGACTCGAGGTGTCTTCAATTAGCCTAAAATATTTAACGTTTAGAACAAAGATGGTTTCTTTGTCTCTTATTTGTGATTCTACCATCAGGATTTCCTCTAATTTTTCTTTTGCTTTCTTTGTACGTTTGTGAAATCATAGCAGAATGTTAGGGTACACACCACTGGGACATGACAAATGCAGGCAGCCTTGCCCGGGCAGAGTCCTCTATTTGGTACCTGTGCCGAGTTGCGTAAAGAAAGTCCACCCCTCTACCGACAGACACTCTGTAGGAGATGTCAAGGTGACAAGGAAGATGAGCAGACTCACTCGGCGGGTTGCCAGGTGAGAGAGGACGTTTATGGCCCCCACCATAGCATTTATTTAACAGTCAAAATGTGCTCCGTGTCAATCTGATGGCTCTGCAATTTTGCGCTGATGGCAATTGCTTTATTCGTAGGTAAACGGCCAAGCCGACTCGGTGATTCAACCGTTGTCACTGAACACAATTCGTCACAGAAAGCACTCATTGCGGGCCATCAAACTCCAGGCCTGCTCTCAATAAACACCTGTACCTACGCTGCCAAAGCTGGCATGACCAACACTGCCGACGCATCCTTGCAAAGCCAGGGCTAGCCTCCGTGCCGCTCTTGATTATTGCTCGCGCACGTTATACTGTAAATGTACGACAGACGGGACGAGACGTTCGGTGGGAAGCAAGACGGTCTTCTTTATCTGCTGCTTTGTGACGAGCGAGTCGGGTCCAAACGCTGAACTCGCGCGCGCTTGTGAATGCTGCGTCTCTGCGATGAATGGGCCGAAGCCAATCAACATGCCTGTGGCTTCAGGCCCCCAAGCCCCATTCAGGCCTTTCAGGCCAGCATAGCTAGCTGCCCTAACGAGTGCTTTTGTTGAAAGCAGCATGTGTCAAACCGGATGCCCTCAATTTGACGACATTCTTAATTGCGGAATATCCCTCAGCAGTTTCACTTTGAAGATGCTCGCACATCAATGTTCATCGATGCAACGATGGATCGAGAAATTTTTAAACGCGGGGGGGGGGGGGTGCAAGAAGCGGGGTGGAGCGGTGTGACGACAACATGGTTGTAAAATTGGAACAAACGCAAAAGGAGAGACTGAGAAATGAAAGGCCCCAGAACTCCACACTGGCGTCATTAATTCAATTTCAAAGCACAGTCGGCGACAGGATGAGAAGTCCAGTTAAAACGGATTGCGAAGGCTGGTATGCTTAACCCCTACATTCCATAGTGCAGGATCCAGGCAACTGATAAAATGGCATGTATTTATTTATTAATATCCCCCCCACCCCCCCAATTAAAAAAAAACAGAGCGCTCTGTACAGCAGAACCCCCCACTTGATCCGCAAGCAATTTTCTATGGCCCACTCTCCGAGGCCCCCTGCAGGTGCCAGCTGACGAACCCCCCCCCCTCCTCCAACACCGCCCACGCCTCCCGCTTGTCTCTTGGTGTTCCTGCTGCTGCTGCTGCTCAAAGCAGCCACGCAGCAAACCCCATCCCGGGCCTCAGCAGAGCAACGATGATGGACCAGCGCTCCCACGGGGCACAGTCCCCACGCACGGTGAGACGGGGACAGACTTGCCACGTGGCCACACGTGTGTCGTCTCCTCGCACGTGCGTTAGGGGTCCAAAAAAACTGCCGTGGAGGCGACAGCGAGCTCTCCACAAGAGGATGTTTGACAGTGATTTGGCATTTTACAAGGACGCAGCATCTTTATTTGGTCAGCGTTGTTCTAATTCACGGGAAATAAATCCACTCGTAGCCGGAGACTTGCAAATAACTTCAAGTGAGAAGAAATCGTGCACACTCACCAGACGAACGTTTCTGCACAACGTCACGTGCATCGTAGCAAGCGTGTGCGTGAAGGCAGTGAAATAGATGGAACTTTGCGACAATAGGCGCAAATGCGTTTGAATGTTAACCTCCGTTGTGGTGTTTGGCTCAAACTCGTGACAGCGCATGCCCAGAAACACTGTCCGTGGCAGCGTGACTGATCAGACCCCCACAGAGACCTGCTCTACCCTCCCAAAGTGCCTTTCAGCTGAACAATTCCCACATTTCCAAACGGAGTCCCCCCCCCACCTCTCCCCTTGCCCAGGCCCCGATTAGCATTCCTCGCCATTGTCGCAGTCCTGATCCCTCCTTCTGCAGACCCGCACTCTTTATTGGGGCAGAGAGGTCGGGTGGCTAATCATTAAAACAACCCCGCTCCTTCGTGGGCTGCTTTAGATTCATTCCTCGGTCCCACAGAAACACGGGAGTGTGAGAGGGGGCGAGTGTGAGAGGGGGGGTTAGAGCGAGAGGGCCTCGACGAGAAGGGGGGGAGGGAGGGGTGGAGCAGCCGGCTCGGAAGGATGGTCTATTATCCCCGTTTACGTGAGACAAATCACTTTACAAACACCGCGCGGGAGAGGGTCAATAAGCGAACTCAATGGGCAAGGCAAACTTTACAAGAGGCGCGCAAACTCTCGCGTTCGCACCAGACACACACCGCCGTGCGTGTCGGTTCGGTTTTTTTGTTGGCGAAAAAGTGCCACCAAACGAGAGATCTTGCCGAAGCTGTGGCAGAGAGCTCAGATTTACGCTGGAGCTGCTTGAACCGCAGAGCTCCATCCACTCTCCGCCGTTACTGGGGATTCCCCCCCCCCTTCTCCTCCTCCTTTTCTCCCTTTGGTCCCTCCGTTGCTGCCTACTTTATTGTTGCATCGACCTTTATTCTGAGCTCCCTCCCATTCCTTCGCCCCGCGCCTCCACGCCGAGGTTCCCTGGCTCCACGCGGCGCTGTCACAATAGCCCTGGGCTGTGCTCTGAATAGAGCGGCTCATGCATGAGGAAACCTCTTTCTGGGCCGAGCGCGATAGGATTCTGGCAAAAATGTCTTTTCAGCACTTGTAGAATGCTTTTATAGATGCCACCAAAATGAATTGCCACATCCCCCCCCCCCCATTCTTTCCCTATTCCCAATCCTTCAGTCCACAAGCTCCAACCTCAAAGTCCAAGAGAGATCATCAGCAAACGAACACCATGCAAACGCCTACAAATGGCACCTTGATTGCAATCGGTGGACTCCTTGTACAACACCAATGTTGATTTGTTCTACACTTGCTGATGCTTCCTCTAAATTTGGAAACTCGGATTTTTTGGTAAAGACCAAAATAATATAATACATAAGACAAATAATGCAACAACTATCACAAAAGTTGCTGATTCCGCTCAGTAAAAGGAAACATCTGAACCGACTGTGTTTCACGAACTGCCCGAGGAGTACCCGGGAAATCCATACAAATTGTGTAACATTTCTAATTAAGTAATCTATTGATTTGCAAACCAAAAAAAAAATCTCAACTTAACAATTTTGAAAAAAACCCATCTACAACTGTAACGTAGCCAACCGTGCTCATCGGAGGAACACATGCTATTTGCATGTTTATGATGATGCTGACAATCACAATAGCTAATGCTTTATTTACATTCAACTGAAGCTATACCCGAGCTCTCTCTTGTACGCCCTCCAAATAGCCCACAGTGCAAGCTATACCCCCTATATTGATTAACGAGACAATATAACCCTGATACTTACCTGCCTATCTCGGCTCCTAATTCAATCCTAGATCGATCACAAGTTCAGCTTCACCTTTTCCAAGATCCTATGAGAACTCACCACTGCCTGCCTCTGCTATCCCATTTCAGTATCTGTCCTTTCACATGCCCCGTGTAGCTCCAGCAACCAAGGCCTCTCGTAAAAACCCTGGGTCATCTTCTGTTTAATGGGACGTTGCTCCTTCTCTATAGTGACCGTTATCTCAAACTCCCCTTCTCTGATAATCTATACAGCTGAGACCATTCCCAACAACTTCCTTATCCCCTCTGCCTACGGCTGCCCGTGTTTCTCTGTGCAGCGTCTTATTTCCCTTTTCGCCTTATAACCCTCGACTCCTTTCTGAAAATAACCGAAAATGAGGTGCTTCTCTTCTTCCCTTTGTTCCCTAGCACACACGCCACCACCACCCCCCCCCCCCCCTATTAGAACAGCGTCTGGAGATGCAGTGGCATTTATGCACGACATAAATCTAAGCTGGAGTGTATAATCAGTGTACAAATCTGAAACGACCACGGCTTTTTTTTTTATTTGACCTACAATATGAACTTTTCTCCACAGCCAAACACGAGAGCAAAACAAGTACAAATGCACAACAGCATTTACTCACAACAAGCACGAGGTAATGGCTCGTCGAGCTTATATTTCATGCGGAATACCTCGAGAGGCATCCACACCACACACACACACACGAGGCGGACAAGCGGGCTAAGTGTGTATGAGCGAGCGAGTGCGTGTTTGCGAGTAAGTGTCGCGCGTGAGTAAGTGAGTGTGAAGTGGTTGCTCCAAGCATTTGCCCCGGAAACCAGCGCTTCTCGACGCATGGCCCTGTTTGATCAAGCGTCGCACGCAACGGCTTCAGACGTCTCCACAAAGCTGCAACGAGCCACTCGGGCACCCTCCAACGCAGCAGCGGCAGCAGCGGCCGCCTGCGTGAGAGCGGTGCCTGGTGACAGGTGACGCCGAGTGCAGGCGGTGCCAGCAGTGGTGGCAGCGATTACGAGGCATTGCGAACTGCTGATGAGCGTGGAGGGATGCGATTCCGAGGACGCTGTAAGTGGCAGATCAGCGCGCGCACGCACGTGCAAAAACAAAGATCCCCTGTTTAGCCTCGGCAGTCTGTTGGGGCAAGTTCTGTTAGCGAGCACCTTTGAAGACCGACACGGCACACGAGGGAGGTGGGTGGGCAACACCACGCCCGGCCGCCTTTGTCTCCCCAGTGGTGATGTTTACACATCCGCACCAGGTAATCATTTGAGGCTGAGTCGACCTAAGGGAGGCCCATGACCGGTTCAGATAATCGTCAGTGGTCCTGGTCGTGAGCGAGAATCAAACTCGTGTGGCCGCGTTCGTGGCGCAGTGCACGGATACTCGCGAGGACACGGTGGAATAAATGCGCAGCAACGTACAACTGACAAGACGGCATACAAGTACGGGTAGGCAAGGGAAATAGTGGTTCATTGTCATGCATATGTACAGACAAAGACACAAAGAACACTTTCCTAAATTTATGCGATGCATCCACATTCGCATGTATAAATACACAAGCACAAAAACGCGCGCGCACGCACAAATCAACGCGCACGCATTAGTTTGCGAGTGTATTATTTGTGATGTGTAACTGCCAAAGTATCAATTGTCTCGTGCACGCCCAAACACAAACGCGCACCTGCAAAAAAAAGGGAACAAGCCCGCCTGACATCCAACGGTCTGCAACTCGGTGGTTTTACAATCCACCGACAGAAGCACCCGAATACTCGAATTTAGATTTAACGAGCAATTTAATCCGCGGCCCATTTGGAGGCGACTCGAAAGGCGGTTGGGGCTGCGTTTGTTTTGCTGTCAGCGCCAGAGGAGTGCTGACCTCACCCCGCGCACACAGCGTGTGCTTGTGTCGTGCGCCCATTCGACCCCTCACAATGGAATACATTTGCAAGCACTGGAAACTGTGAACTCAAGTGCCGAGTTGTGTTTTAGCAATGAGCGAACCCCACTGGGAAACTGTGGTTTATACACTTCTTCAAGGCAGCATCGGCCCCCACGGTTGCTACTTTTGTTCAAGACCGTTTGCAAAATAGAGCAGGCTCACTTTGATTTAATCACGGGGTTTTTTTATTTTTATTTAAACCACCTCGTTTTAAGCGAATTAAATCAAGCGTGCGATTCGGAGCACTGAATGAGTAAAGACGCGGCTCTTGCGACTAATAAAAATAAAACAGTAAAAAAAAATGCTGTGGTTGTCCCACCTGATGACGGAAGCTTGTGTTGCCTCCGAAACGTCGTGATATAGTTATTTTTTATTTTTATTTTCACCTACGTGACTACCGAAAGAACCAAAGAGTATGAAACAAAAGAGACCATACGATTTTGGCAAATGCGCCGCCAAGAGCAGCTTCGGCAATATTCAATCGTGCTTTTAACTTGTCAACGAAAAGCGATGCGTCCCGACGGGCGTCAAGAGGCGCGAACAGCCGACGCGAAAAACATCGCTCCCTGGGCAGAAGAAGCCCCCTTTTGCTCTGCTGTGCCGATAATGGAACTGCCTCGCTTGATTCAAACACGTCGGCGAAATCACCAATTCTGGTCTTCAGGCCTTCAGATGCCGAGCGCACGTGGGCATCTTAGAACTTCACCACACGCCTTGTAGGCACGAGTCTTCGAGCCGCACTCAACCAATGGGCATGCCGATTCGATGTACTCGTGTCCGATATGGCTCTTGTTCGCAATTGCACTCAATAGCAAACACAAAAGTGAGGGGACGCGGCGGGCCGCCCTGGCAGTGGAGGCGTTGTGGTGTCGGGGAAGGGAAAAAACTAAACTAAACCCCCCACTTCCCAACGCATTTTACACTCGCTTGGTTAAAGTCCGATGTGCAAGCCGCCTTTGCCCATTTCAAACCGTGCGCTCTAATCCTGGCTGCAGGGCCGGCTCTGCGAGGATGCTGCTCGCGAGCGCACGGGGATTTCACGGCGCGGGTTGAGATACCGAGGGGTGGTTGACCACAGATATAATCCCCTCCCCTCTCTCTTACCCTCTCCTCAAATTCTCTCTCGCTCGTTATCTCCTTCTCTCGTTCGCCATCCCTCTCAATTAATCTCGCAGGGGGTGGGGGGTGACGTAATAATGAGTGATTACGTTTATGAATAATCGTACCTAATTTGGTCTAGAAGTTGGATGTGGGTACCAAACATTGCCAACTTGCGCATGGATGTTCAAGTCGTTCTGTGAATGTTCAACTCTGGGGTAAACTTTACACTTATCGATGTCATCACACACGATACGTAGTTGCTGGGAACATCCCTCCGGTGTTTTGTTCAATGAACATCAAATACGTTCTGATTCCAATCCAGTAATTCTTCATTTTAAGTAACTTGGTGGACATCATCACCAGAATCGTCCTGAATAAGAGTATGGATGACTCGGAGAGGATTTTGCGTATCAACGTTATAAAGTTGGCATAAACTACTTTTGTTAAGTACCGTCGCTCCAATCGAATGCTGCGTCTCTCTCTGATAGTTGTGAATATAGTTGAGCATGTATTCCCAGGTGGCATTGCGAATTAAATTAAAGCTTCCGAACGTTCTCCAATATAAATGACCGGGATTTGATTCCGTGAGAGCAAACGCTCGTGCCAAGATTGCGCCGATCACTGGCGGAGCTAGTGGGGGGGGGGGGGGGATGCACGTGACCCCCCCAATGATCCGATCGAAATCCCTCATTTTTATCGGATCATTGGGGTTTATTAGTAATAAATCGGCATTTTGCGACCCTCTGTCACTTGTGCAGGTGGAGTCATTGTTATGCAAGTCGTCGAGTCTGAGTATCAATTCATGACTCGAGTCTGACTCGAGTCCAAGTCACATGACTCGAGTCC
This sequence comes from Callorhinchus milii, assembly GCF_018977255.1. Lineage (NCBI taxonomy): Eukaryota > Metazoa > Chordata > Chondrichthyes > Chimaeriformes > Callorhinchidae > Callorhinchus > Callorhinchus milii. The sequence goes on along the minus strand of NW_024705358.1, from coordinate 23,544 downwards.
ACATCTCAGAGGTGGACAAAGTCATTGTTATGCAAGTCCAAGTCGAGTCTGAAGTCATCAATTCATGACTCGAGTCTGACTCGAGTCCAGTCACATGACTCGGTCCACCTCTAGCACAGAGTGACCGACTTTGTACGTCAATCGCTTGTTACTATAAGGTGACCACGCTGGCTAAACGATGCGATCAAGCTGCGGACCTAACTGTCTTAACCACATCTCGTCGAGGGGATTCTTTCCCGGCATTGCGCCCTTCCGTCACTTTGGAGGCCCAACTCATTCTCTAAGCGCTTCCCAATTCTTTAAACCATTTTCCATGAAGTTCGGTCATGCGGGTTGACGCTTCATGACACACCAGGTCTCTGCGGGTACACGACTCGTTTCCATTGCCTCCGTTAGCGTGTTGAAGCGTGTGTTTTCACGATTGTCACGTGCGCAATCGAGGGACGGAGATCTGCATGGCCAAGATGTGTGTTCGAATGTAATAAGATCTATAAGCCGTTCAGAGGATTCGACTGTCACGGCATGCTTACAAAGACTCGCAGTGCTAGGGCATATGGGTTATCTCTGGCCATTAGGATAAAGAGGGAATAATAACTCAACTTGGGAACTTTTTCCAGGACAGCAGTATCAAAAATGCAGTGTGGCACAATTTCGGGTGAGGGGGAGCGGCTGTTCGATAGGCAAATTTATGACTTTGATTCCCTGAGGCCTCTGATGTGTCTGGCCGCTGTCGAGGCCGACTTCACTTAGCCATCGAGATTCACGTAGTGCATTCCCTGCAATTGGGGGTCGTTCGCACCGTCCAACAGGACAAGATGATACAGAGGTCCGACGGAGTAACTTGGCAACATTCTCACGGTACTCGAATGTGCTCCGTTTACACTCAGGACAACTATCCACAAAATTCATTGAGGATTATAAATCGCGTTTATGGTCCATAGCAATTTGCCTATCCTGTCTTCCTTTTCTTTATGCGTGGCAAGGGCACTCTCAGGTCGTACCACTTTTGGTCATGGTTCGTAAATCCCAATAGCCGGACTACAGATTGAATACCGGGTAGAATAGGAAAAGACACGTTCTTGGATAAGTTAGCATAAAGATCTGTGGAATAAGACAACTAATCTTCACTTGAGCCGGTATTAACACTCAGTAGAATTGCTAGCGGGAACGGCCAAACAGATATCGAAGTTTAGCCAATTGGGTACAGCCTGAGATCGACGGGCACAGCGCTAGTTCTGTTTCTGAAGGCCTTGATGAACGTATATTCCTCATACCTCTTGTAGTGCCTCGGAGAGGAGGTCTCCACAGCTTCTAAGAAGTGTTTTGCAATGTGACCTCATTACAGATTGTGAGCATGCGGACGGACGCTAGAGTGCGCGCTTGGTCGTGCATACTCGCTATTAGTTAGATCCGTTTTACGCTTATGGACTGGTTGAGCCCTCGCCGCGTCGGTCCTCAGACCTATGCAGATCCGGTGCCCTGCGAAGAAAATCGGAGTAAGGACTTATGCCGGCCTTAACATCAGTTCCCTGACGTATACTAATATCCCCATTCCACGTGCCGGTCATGTGAAAATCTCGATTAGAGGAGCGGTGATTTGGATACCCTTCTGAGCTGCTAGCGCCTCCCCGCATGCGATTGCCACCGTCCCTCTTAACAGTACGTGGTGGGGCTTCATCACGCCAACAGTAGGACTTGAATTGTAGGTAGGGTCTAGATCCTTACCAGGCAACCTGGCTTCACTACATCTTGCTGACACTGAGACCCTTGGAAATACAACCGCCTTTTGCGCATAATCAGGTCTATCTATCTACCTCTGGATCGATAGAGGGATGGTACGTTTATGAGAGTTACACCTTTTATACGCTGAAGTATTTTGAGCCTAGCGTCTTTGATGTGTATGCCGAAAGGTTATATGACATATGCCGCTCCGTAAAGTCTAGTAGGAGGGGTCTGTAGTAATTCGCGCCGGCACATTTTGACGAGCGCTATAGCACTCGGTCTCGACTGTACTCTTTTGGTCTCAATATGATTACTTGCACGGTCGGTGCGCTATCGCCCTGAGGCGCTCCGCGTATTACTGCGGCACAGATTGTATTTTAAGTCTTTCGGATTAAGTCTGTATATTTTCACGCCTAGATACCCTTAGAAAAGTGTTCCGTATGGACACTAAAGAATTCCCCGTAAGATGGATATCCTTCAGCGGCACAGAACGTAGCCGTCACACTCCGGCCCACCTAGATGTGCACGGAAATTTGCCCAACCCACCGCGATAGATTAACGCTAATGTGGAAGAAAAATTGTCAGTGATCAGCGCCTGCGAGCAATTTTTGGGTTACTTTGGAAACGTATCAAAACCGCGTAAATGCAAATGTCCAAGGACCCCGCGCTAGCTTTGGGCGCGTGATCAAAGGATTCAGGGTCTTAGCACGCTGCCTCTGAGTGAAGGTTTCTATTCCAGAACTTTGGTATAAGTCTCATAACGGGGTCAGTATGAAATAGTTAAGTTAAGTTTCTAATGGGAACTAACCACGGGTGAAGGTTGCTTAGCTAAGTAAATGAGTGATTACAAACACCCCGCAGCTCCTCTTGGCGATCGTGAAGCTTCGAGTCGCCTCCTAATAGGTATCGCGAAAGATTTCGGCTTGCTTTGGTCAGTCAACGTAAGGTTGAAGTATACCAATCATATAGGGCACTTGAGCCACCACACAGCAGTAGAGTTCTTAACTTGCAAGGATTTATGACTTCCTGTCCCACCTCGCAAGGAAATGACTGCCGAAACTATGAGTGAACGATCCTGAACGTCTCACAGGCCCCGGAGGTGGACCATCTCGTCACCTCGATGCGTCGTTCAGACTTGCATTCCACATCTCTTGTCCGGCACACGCCGCAGTAACAGTGCTCGTTTGGTCTCAGTCGGATGACAGATTCTTGTGAATATTATAAACGCCGGAGTCTCGTCTGTATTGCGAACGTTATTACGATGCTTTGCTGTACTTTATAACCCCTCCAGAAGTTCCTCGCATAAGGTGACGTACGTGCCGTTGGGGTGCTTACGTCCCTAGTTTGCCACAGGGTAACGGACAAGGGGCTATTAGATGGTTTGACATTGGCAGGAGGTTCCACTCAACGGAAGTCGGATATTTACGATGCCTTCAATTGAAATAACAGAGCAACTCGAGGTGACCGATGATTTGCGTCTTACTTTATAGATTCTCAGATTTCGCGCGCATACGATTGGCCTTTGTGGCCCGGGCGTTGCTTGCTGCACCACCGCATACGTAGCGTGACCACGAAGCGTACACTCCTCTACTATCGCTCGCCGCACAGGAAGGTAGGGGTAACCACCCTTTCCGGCCGGTGTAATCGGGAGGCCTATCTGTACAATCGAGGACAACCTGGGACATACGCCGCGTACTCTCGCTTAGATGTTCAAATATTTGGCGATCTGTGGAGCTCACACGAGTTAACTAGTAAAAAGCTGCATGATGCCCCCACACTGGGTCACGTCACGACAGCTGGTCACGTACGATCAGGAATGACCTACGTGCTTCGCAGCGTTGTCATATTTAAGTTATAAATCCCTAAGAGGTTCTGACACTGCAGAGTACAATAAAAACCGAAGTCTGTCCCCGATATTGTGCTCAGTGATATAGGGCATCTGACACGCCGTGCACTGGTGGTCAAGTGGACCTAGACGTGTGGCACCTTATTTGATATTGTTGGAAGCAAGATAGTAGAAAGTGGTCAAAGCAGCCGACGCATGGACTACTCCAGCTCAACCGGGGAGGCGTCCGATTGATAATTACCTCACCACGGTAAGTGCGCCGCAGGAGTACACCACAAACCCAAGAAACCACTGACTTTTATCGGCACTGTGTCACCGCGGAGCCCCGCGAATTCTCACATGTTAGTGGAAAAGGTTCTTTGTCACTGCTCTCAAACGATCTACGGTCCCGTCATCCAAGTTAAGCCAATGATGGTTAAGCCCTGAGAAGTGTTGTTAGGTCTTCTTTGATAGTGAATGTACCTACCGCTTGGCGCTCTACGTGAGGGGCTGACGATCCTATGCTGCTTGAACCTGCAATTAAAGTGAGGCGCGATGGAATCCGTCCTATGATCCGAGCCTCGAGTCACGGCTTGGGCATGGTGGGGTCGATCATTAGTCATATCGCGTGGTAACTTTTATCCAAGGGGGACAGTGCTCAACGCATGCAGGTTGATGCGGAAAACCTCTAGGTTCACCTGACCCTTATTCCATTACGGTGTTGGTTTTTTCCATCTCCGGGAGAGAATTAGTCTCGTATTCCCTATGTTATTACGAGCTCGGGGACTTTCTCACTAGAGAACCTTGTCGGGGTCAACACGGATGAAGCGACTGTTAACTTTTGCTGGATGACTGAATTGCCTGGCCCTGAGCATCGCTCTATAATTTGCCCGTTTTTAACATTTTGTCCCGTGCTGCCGCCCGGCGCCGTCTCTAGTGCCTTGTTGCCGGGCGTTAGTTGGCCGTCGGGTAGCGACGGTTATGACATGGGCGCCGCTCCTGCTGGTCGCAGCGCGTTTCAATTCATGACTCTGGTCAAGTCGTCATTTAAGCCTTGCACGGCCCGGCAGAAGTAATGAGGAAGAATAAGCGCGACCTGTATTTTGTCAGCGATAGGCCACCCCGTCTCACTGGAAAACACCCTGTATTGGGACTTGTTGAAAAACTTGGGGCCTGTTTCCCGGTCTTCGGCACGGGCTGCCGATGCAAATCAGCCGGGCTTCCGGACGCTTGGCAAAATCAACTTCGGCCTATGTTCCTGCTTGGCATTGTTTCATCGCTCTAATCAGTCTAGTTATCTGCAATATTCCAGAATCTCGCAGTCGATGCTGTTGCTGTCCTTCGTGACGATGTTCTCACCTCGGCCCCTGTCCTCTCTGTTTAAGTTAAACAGCAGTGGATCGCCCTAGGTGGGCTGATTTATCCGCCTTTTATTCTCCAACATCCGACGACCTCACACAAACTGTATTATCTTGAACCTGGGTCTAAGAATAAACACGATTCCCACTGCCAGATCGTACATCAGGAATGATCCCACTGCGAGAAACTATGAAGAGCATCACCTGCGCATTGCAAATAAGTTCTAGTGTGTGCTCTAACCCCTGTCGATGGCAGGCTGTACGACCGTCAGGACGTGTGCCGCCCTCTGGTGATAAGAAAAGGAGCCTTGCGCAACGGATTACTTACGTCGCCAAAACCTTCCTCCTACATTTCCGATGAAACCCGAGCATGATTTTTGGATGAGGCTAAACTTTGCGCACTAGCACATATGCGCTTATCTTACCGCAAAAGTTGACATAACAAATAAGGCTATGGCGGGTCTACATGGCTCAGGAGGCTCGCAGAAAGATTCAATAAATGGCGGGTGGTGTCCTTTCTTAGAATAGTGACACTAAACACTGTCTTTCGCATGATTAGAAAGCTAAGACCGCCTTTTAAGTCGCGTCCAATCACTGTCTATCTTGACGTACTTCCTTGTGTTGCCCGTGGCCGGGGCGTAATTCCCGCGTCTGAATCTAAACAAAGTTGACGGAATTTTATAACTTTCATACATTGATAAGCCCTCTAAGGATCCACTTTGTATAAACGCAAGTGGATTATTGGACCTCGTGTTGTTCGGGATCTAACAAGGACTACCCCCCGTAAGAACGCCGTCTGCCGACAGTTATGCGCAGATCAAGGGATGTGTTGATTTGTCGATGTAGACATCTTGGTATGGATTTTCATGCATTTCTCACTGCTCAAAGCTGACGTGAAGAAGAATAAGATGGATCGGTTGTCGACGCTCCTTCTTCCGTCCAGGCGTGTCGTTATAAAAGTGAAAGGAGAATTTATCCAATACTCCAGTTAGGATCTGGGACGTAGATTCTCCTAGATACCCACAGCGAGAGGTCATGTATTAGTTGATTCTCGTCTCGATTGGTGCTATCACGTTCCTATGTGCGGTATTTTGTTGTTCAAAGATTGGGGATCGGCAGAGGATAGGGTATGCTACCCCACGAACCTAACGTTCTCCGAGTGGGCCCAGAACAAGGATCCGTTTGGGATAGTTTTTCATAACCCAAATTCCACGAGTAGTGGTTCTATCCGTTGTGGGCCCGGAAACTTGCCTACCAACCTCATGGGTCCATCATTACACTCCATAATAGTTAACTTATATGTCCTCCCGGACCAGGATCGCATTGCAATCAGATGGAGGAAGTCTAGTGATTAACATCTCCTTCGTCTAACACTTCCGGGATAGTGGAAGCCCCCGTGCATTTGAATGTGACGCATCACAGTGCTTACGGCTAATGTAGGTTAGGTGCTTTAAGCCACCCACCGCGTGACGATCCAGTCACCTTTCTAGCATATTATGACGTTCCTTCCGCTGCTCAGCGTGGCTCGCGCGCATGGTGTGAAAGTAAGGACGCGGAAGGAATACCGTTACTACGCAGTTCCGATAAGACTCCTTCAAGATCAAACCAGTCAACAGGGTTCCCCTCCCAGGCTTTCTGATGTGGGTGTATATTCCTATTTCTCTATTCCTGTGAGTCACTGTGTGTGATTTCTAGGTCGAATTATCTGTCTAGAGTTTTACATACGTGAAATCTCTCCTGATACCCGAACCCTGACACCCAGTGCGGTTGGGTGTAGGCTGTTAAACCCCAAGCATTGCCACTTGGACATAGAAGACCAACGTTTATTACACAATATTGTACGCTCAACTCGACCCACTGGCGGAATCCTCGCTCCGCTCTCTTTGCTTTTCGTTCTGATTACTTACGAGAGTGGCCCCTGCAATAGTAAGCGAGCTACCCGGTTGTCTGTGTTGACCTTTCAACCTTATGCGCGCCTGCGAGGCCCAACGTTGTACTTTCATTCGGGCGACGCGCTCGTCAATCTCTTCACGTGCATGGTTCACAGGAGGCGTAGGCAGCCCGATTGGCTAATCCTTTGGGAACGATAGAAATTAGCGTCGCATCTTGGCAATATGCTAAGAACCCATGTCACGACTCGACAGCAGCCTAGGCCCCCTCTTGTTTCCATTAAACAGTCATAGGGAAAACAGTCGCCGGGATGTATAAACGGGCCACCAGTTTTTTCGATTATCAGCAATACATTTCTCGCCGCACATCTGTGCGAAAGTTTCAACAAGCCAGGTGATCATCATGTTGATTGTGGGCCCGGAATATGGGAGCACCATACAGTTCCCGTCGTTGGATGCATAAGCACCCATGCCAGTTCGAGCCGGTACTTGGGTGTCCTATCCCGACTTACCATGTCAAATCTCCGCTTCTTCCAATTCCAAGCTCCTGATTGGAGTCATGTCTAGGCTAATGCAGCAAGGACCGTAAGGGATGGCGGAAAATCAACAGCTTAAATGTCCTCGGGGCGTGGCACGGGCTTCCGCAAAGTGGGAAATTAGAGAATCCGCTTTGACATAAACCAGTCTGGCCTCGTTAATGTCGTACCGGACGCCTTTCGTCCGGGGGCCCCAGGGTCTTTGAAGGCAGGAACCAGATTACAGGCAGAAGTCGAGGTAAGGCATATTCTACCGTGGCTGAATGTTTACCAATGTGCCTTACGCACCCGGCGGCCCCTTGTCCCGCCACCATGAAGCGTAGATGACAGATCTACATAGTACCGCGTATAAGGCATGGTTCGCTGTTTTTTGCGTCATTGTTGTTTCGTTCTGTCAATATCGTGTACCGAGAGCGTACCGAAGTTGGTTAGTGTCAGTCTGTTTTACGTGGCGGCGTAAGTTGACGAGACCCCGTGTCATCTTGTGGGTCTTTGCCCATGCGTTGTCAATCGCGTAGTCCAGTCTCTTCACGGACACAGATCTCGTAGTATCACGCCCGTCACTTAACCGACGGGGTTTGGTTAGATAGGCTAGTGGATTTGAAACACCGCGTGTTGCGAGATCCTTCGCAGACCAGTTAAAGTTCTCCGGCTCCTTTCGTCCACGTGCTGTAATGGTTGATTGTTCAATGTCGACTGGCAACAGCCCTTCATCATGTCAGCTGTGTCTATGGGCCCGAGACGGACGCGGGTGGTCTGATCCTTGTCGACGGAGCTCGATGACAAAACATGTATTATCATGAGAAGGCCTTGCTGCGTCCATGTCTGAAGCACCACTGCGATCACGAATAGAATCCGGTCTTTTATGATAAGTATCCGTAAAACCCCATGGCCGCTCTCACGTATTTTTATAGTTCACGACAGAACGAACCGGCACGGGGCCCCTGTTCCTCATTGTCAGAATGTACAAGTACCCAGACCTAACGACGAATTGCCACTGCTGCTTGTTCGAGGGAAGATGTGTCATTCATGTGTCGCTACGCGGCCGTTCGGCCCAGGGTAATAATGCGTGATGAACGCCTTTTTTCGCCAAGACGGGTGGGGTGACTATCGTACTCTGTGATGGTTTCGACCCAAAAAGCGCACTATGTGGATGGCGTTCTGTTTGCTTCCGAAGTCATACACAAGCGGCGGTACCCGAAGTAGAGACTAAAACACCATAATGTTTAGGGTATTATACGGTGTCACCGTATGTTACCGTCTACATAATACCCTAAGAGTCATGAAGCAGTGATAAACCGAATACAGGATTCGGGTCCCTTGGCTCCAAGAGCTAGATGGCCCAACGTTGTGTTCAGCCCCATTTGCGCTTGGTGGACTCGCGTGTAATGGCGCACGCCAGCCTCTTATTTATACCGGAATCGGTGGCACTCCAGCACTGACCCTATGACTTGGCGGTAAGACCCGAGCGGGAGAGAGATGACGGCGTTGATTCAAATGGTTTGATTGTTTTGAGAGGATCATCTGGGGGGCCGGAATGGAGCAGCGTCGGCGGCGGTAATTCGCAAGCCAAAGCGTGTAACGGCAACAGTAATGCGCGCTTCTAGAGTTGCCTGAGGGATCTCGTAAACTGCTCAATCGAGACCGTTAGCGCAGGACCATTATATGGCGCCGTTCTACGCGGCTCATCTCTGCGAGTCGCTCGCGACCTCACCTAAGGACTCCATTGCCAAAGAACGTAATAGGCTATTAACGTGACAAAGGGCTTTCTACTCCGCAATTAAGCTTGGCCCCACTCTAAGGGGGCCAGGCTCGGAGTTTATACTCTACGCTCCTTTGGTGGCGAAGATTAAAACACTCCGAATGCCGCTCTGCAGCCAGTCTCAGTCAGTTAAAATATCACGTAAGAGTTGTTTACTGTTGGTGGATAGGGCAATGCTAGCCACCAAGAAAGTCAGCTCGTTCTGACGATTTACGCAAGGTATCAAAGCTACCTGCAATTAGCCTTTTTCTTTTGACCCCCCAGTCAAGCAATCCAGTAAGCAATCGTCCATAGCTATTGTGAACTCGGACAGAAGTTTGGCGCCGTTTACTTTCTCACTTATTATTTAGTATGGGTCCATCCATGCATTGCAAAGACATCCTGGTAGCGCGCAGCCAGTGCCGACTGCGCTCGCCCTTTGATCACTACCAGGGGACGTATGTCTAAGTATTTGGCCCCTCGTTCGTAACGCTGTAGGCTGATCAGCATCTTTCAATGCCGACGACGCTTCGGACCTTACCATGAGGACCTATGCGTTCTAAATCGCGACATGGACCCGTGGCTTGGTACCATCGAGATTCGATACGAAGTAGTTGCCCCTCCGTGATGGCTAATAGAGATGACTCATCACATACATTACACCTTAGGGACTTCATCCGTATGTGTAGAATGTCGGCCAGGTATAATCCACGCTTTCGCTGACTGTCATTTAATTCTTCCGTGGGCATTTAGCAACGACGTGCGGTTGTGTGCCCGCGAGCTCTAACAACGAAGTCACGGGCTACTCCGAAGTGCCTTACGAGCGCGGGACCTCTCAAGTGGATAGTAGGAGTCTAATCTCATTAGTGGCCCCCTCCGATACTGTCCGAAAGGCGGGCATTTGGGCGGGCCGTGATGCTTACTCGGCTGAATGCCGGTGGAAATTAAATAACTTATTTGCAGAACATATAAATACAGCGTTCGAGCACCGGGGACCCCGGGACGTGGGACGCCAAGCAGTACTCGCGGGAACCTCCGGTATTCGTTTACAATCTGATTTGGCTATACGGTTCGCACCACGGGTATATGAGATAGCATTATCGTCGAAAAGCGTCTGTATTCTGTGATAATGTAGTTTTTCTGAGTTCGTAGAGATACTTCGTCGGCGATCGGGCGCAAGCACGCTGGTAGCAAAGCGCGCCCAGACGTAGACCCCGGCCCGCATGGCAAAAACTTGCGCACTTCTAAAATATACAGCCTTCCTGCTAATGGGTGGCGTTAAACGTTACGGCATACCGTTAGTGTTCGACATCAGGGAAACATGGTAGGTCCAATTTTCGTTCGAAAGAGATGCCCATCTCCTTATTGACCGAGCTTTCGAGGAATTTCCGAGTAGTGGGTAAATAGTAATCGACAAAAGATATAACATTTGGACTCTAACGGTACACTGAGACAATCCTCTAATATCGACCATTTCCCAAAACAAACCATGGCCTGAATCTCCATCGGTTGTCTTCCTGGAGCAAGGATCTAACTAAAGAATGGTTCTAACATGGGAGTAGTGCGATTTCTGTTGATTACACTCCAGGTTCCATCCCGAGCCCCATTCTAGTTCTCCAGTACAAAGCCACACTTTGTCAGTGCTCGACCACCGTATCACAAGTAGCACTGGTCTACTCTCGACACAGACGAACATAAAACGAGGAACAACCGGCTTGGGGGGTTGAAACTCACGACCCGTATGCGCTGTGGATGTCGGGATTCCATAGTACAGCTCATAACTCCTCTAACGTTGTTTATGGTTTGCAGATAAGAAAACGGTCACACATGACGCGGCTCCCTCCCTAGCCGCATAGTATATAATACATCTGAATGTTGCGCGGATGTAGTGTCCAGAGGGTATAATCCCGCGCCGCCTGGTGTCGTTAAGCAATTTATACGGTATGCCTGTGTATTAAGCGTAATCTTTAGACATGAGAGGGCCCGCTACCGTCCGATCCGCTTCGTCCATTTGGCCTTTTCTTCGATATAGTAAATGTAAAACTCACATTATTTTAATTCGTCTTTTCGGTCATTCTGGCTTTACGTAAATAAGTGGTCGTTGCACCTACCTGGCGTTTATGGGTAGACTTACGTATACCGGACAGCCCACTAACGTGGGTTTCGACGGGGCTACCCCCAATCGATTTCGGTAGGGGGGGAAGAAATCCACCTGAAGCTACGACCAAGCGATCTTCATAATATAGCGTGCACAAGGATTGTTCCTAGTCGATAGAAAGAGCACTCGTTGATTTCGTCAGATTAAACGTCTGCGCAGGTCCCCATAGCCGCCTCGACCAGTGCTGACCCAATCCTACCATGTAGTCCGCATGCCCACCTTCACGCCTTTACGGGGATATTTCCAACACCACTGACCGCCCTAGGTACGGGATCATCGAACGCATCATGCGAAGCAGAATGAGTTGTGAGTCCTGCGTGATATGACATCGCTCGTCAATCGCCGGCGGGCCCCGTGTGCTCCGCTACATGTGCTCGTTCTAGCCATGCTGTCACACAGGGACCCCCTACTTCTACGCCCTTGAGAATTACTTTTAGGCACCCTTACGATTAGTCCCAACTACGGCGCTGGATTCCGCAAAAAGTTTGATAGCGGTAGAAGGGAATGGGATTTGATTATGGAGTCCCCGCTATTGCCATGTTGGAACGCAGAAGTTAGGAGACTCTAATACCAGGTTTCCTTCTAAATTAAACATCCTTAATGGCAACTATGTGAGGTGCTTGCTTTATTAATTAGTACCTTAACAGTTGCAATACGTAAGACAGTCACGCAAACGGGATGCAGGCAGGACGTAATGAGCTAAATATAGAGATTTCCAGGCCCAAATTAGGGTACACGAAAAAACGATCGCAGGCCTGCTGGCGTCGTATTTCAGCAGGCCTATACTTCTAGCTAGATGGGACTATTAGATCTGGCCGTGATCACCCCCCAATCCCTGAGACCCCTGTGTCACACTTCCTTCGTTTTATGTGCTTGGTGTGGCCCAGATTCTTTTTCCATGCAACTTATGCGGTAAGCACTAAATAATTGTATGATCCGGCCGCGAGACTAGTGGACACTCTTGCCCAACCAGAACATTTCTACGCGTGTGCGGTTGTGTACGATTGCCAAAAGTTAAAGCAGGCGTGTTCGCGGTGAATACGCGCAGATATTTACGTGATGGGGGCAAATATATTCGGGCACATCAATTGAAACTAATACTTATGTTTATGCATTAGTGGATAGCCTTCGGACGAGGTGACCTGCGCCAGACCGCTCTACGGAGCAAGATGAAGGTCTCAATAACCAAAAGCTTAACTTATACACGCGAGACATTCAGGATCGAGGGTCCTTAAATCCGGAGTAGTGCTAAAGCGGTTACGGCGGGACCGTTGTTGTTACTTAGGTTGACAGGAATGGTTATTCGGCGACGTCTAGCTGTGACCAAAGTCATGAAGTCCGCTGTACAACGGGGTTCAGATCGGGTCTTATCCTAAGCGCTACCTACTTCCCCGCTGTAATGAATATAAGCTTAAGGCGGTTGCATTCAGAGCCACTGCAATTGGGACGTTGTCTGCATACTGAACCCACAATGATGGAGTACCGGCGCTAATCCTTTTATTAGTAATCAGCAAGACGTCAGCTACTGCTCCAATCTTCGCCCCTACAGTTCTCTGTTGAATTGGACCTTTGAATAGCGCCACCCTAAGCTTGCTGTGAGTTCCAGCCTTGCCAGTAATGCACAGGGAGAAGATAGAACATTTGAGTATTGCAGTAGCCTTAGCGTCACTTCGGCATTTGAACTACTGGGGCGCGGCACGCCTCTATTCTGACCGCGCTGGTAATTCAGCTACATTGCCATTCAAGGAATCCGGGGACTAGTTCGGAAGCCTACTATGATTGTAGGTTGCCAAAGTATGACTTTACGTTAGAGGATGCAGAGTTACTCGATCATAGCGCGTTTCATAAAAAGAACTTACAGCCTGAGTTACTACAGAATCGATAGAGACGGAGTAATCGACAGTTCTACAAGCCGAGTGCGTTGGATCACCGGTCCTGTTCCCTGTGTACCACGGGATGCTGGCAAGGTCGACGGATACCGGCCCGAAGACGAGCTGGCTACACTCGGTTAGCTCCTACCTCCGTTACCTCCTAGAAAAACGCAGTGGAGACTGCATACCGAGACAACGACAGTTTCCTCACAATAGTGTCACTAAGACTGAGCTATTGGATCCAGTAGCCGGGGCATAAGTGTCGCGGGAAAACACCACGCAGCCGTTGTTTTCCTTGCATTTAATAACGATAGTGATTGATTTCGAGTCCTGTCTAGTTGAGTGCGGAGCCACCCATGAATGTTACAAGCGCCGCATCGATAGTCGGTTGCGTACCCGCTAGGAATGTAGTTATTGAACACAAAGTGGGCATGTTGCCGTAATCATGCTGCTTGCTTTGATCGGGACTTCCATGCGAACGCTGTTGATCGATTGCGATGCCTACGCCTACGCACGTCAGCACGTCGGATTGCGTCGCCTGTATACCTGTGAAAGTATGGGACTTGGCCCCTGTACCACATATAATAACGAAGGTTTACCTCTCAGGGCCCATGCGACATCCACTACTGACGGTTCCCACTTGATCCGGGCGCGCGACCGACAAATATAAGGGTGCCATATCAGGGATTATTACCATGCATTTATCGGGGGTTGGGCCATGCGAAATTGGTGTCGCGTTACGGGCCTAGGCCTAATATTATGAACGCGGAAAGCAACTACGGCTTAGATCGCTTTAAGCCCTTGCATGATGGGAGGTCAAGTTTTTTTATTATTTGTCGAGCTAGGAATATTCAAGGCGACGTATCGTCATTCGACATAATACCTTGGCGAATCTGCGAAAATCGCGGGCGCCCTCGCTCGATGACCCAAAGTGAAAGAGTCAAAATTCCCTGACGTAGATTGTACCTGGGCCCTGATGATTCCAGGATCTTCCACGCACACCGACACAGGTTTCTCGTCGGAGGACGTGGGCTACCTATAATTGCCGGTTGAAAATAGTTTAGCTTTCACTTCAATATACAATTCGCAAGACGAAAACAGTTCACCCCGTATTTCATGTCTTACAAATGCGACCTCCACGCAGTATGGCAAAGTAGAACTAATCACAAGCGAATGGGCTGTCATCACTCATACATCACGTGAGTATAACAGCAGTATCAGATTTAGGAATGTCTTTAATACCGATTTCTACGAAATCCTGGAGAACAACGCTAGATCTGGGCAATCAGCTTCGTGAATGGTTTAATCGGGCAAGGACGCCCGCTACGCCTAAGTATTATCCACCTGTAGGCACGCAAGAACCTCCAGTTCCGTTGCATGCCCAATCGTCTTGCCGTGCGGTGTAGAAATTCTTGGTTCATTCAATGTCACATGCGAGAAGTCCGTTTACGCATTCTACTTCATCTATGGCGATCTACTCCCGCCGGGCAGGCCCTGAATACTGAGGGAACCACGGACCACACACGGATTGTTACATATAGGTCCGATCACCCTTACGAGACAAATAGGCAAGAATAATTCACCTTTGCAGACCGTGTGATGGCGGCTCCAAATCTGTCTGCCGAAAGGATGCTTGGTCGGTGCGACATCATTCCTACCTATCAGTGGTTCCTGACTAATGTTCGTCTTCCTTAATGTATATAGACAGCCTAAACGTCATACACCATGCTCATTGTGGACTCGTTGTGTATCCAGCATTGCCCCTTTCCGCGTCCGGGTTTCAAGCTGAGTCAAGGGCTTCGGGGCTAGGTACCTCCAGTTTAGCATAACTCCACGTAAGGCTCTTGTATAAAAGGTATCTGGCAGTCGTAACCGCCTCCTGTACTCCGCTCACAGATAGCTGTCTATCCTATCAGTCCTGAGGTCCACGTGAATGTAAGATACTGTTGCACAATGCTTAGTCCAGTATTGTCAAATAAGTAAGGACGGTGGTACGACACCCGAGCGCAGCGTTGCTGCACGTCGAAATACGGCAGTCCTAAGGCAGAATCGCAATCTTTGGGGAAATGTCGCACCAATAGTACGATTGCGGCGGAGGTCCACTGCTCTCCGGCTTATTACTACGAGGCAGATTAGACCACCTACAGAGTCCGTTCCCAACACCCACACTGCTAATAGCGTAGGAGTCTTTTTTTATGCTAAAGATCCCTATGAACACACGGAACCGAGCCATTAGGCACTAGAATCCTCTGGAGCGAACCAGTTTGCGAGTTTTATTCGGCCTATTGCACCGTTACATTTTTTGCGTATGCAAGTAAGATGGGCGTGAGCCGGAGATATCGCCTAAAGTTATGGGGAAGTTTCCAGGTGTGGCGAACAGCTGGCTGACATCGAGGTTGCTAACATGCTAGAGTTCTATACAACGTCAGATGTCTGGTAGGAACATCTTCAACAACGCTACTCGCAAGTAGTCACGAAGCCGACTTGGGAAGCTCTCGTTTCGGAACGTGCATCTTATCAGAAAGACATGCTAGGATTGCCTCTTTGCATCTCTTATAGTGGGCCACACTTCGAGGTCAATCTGTGCTCGGGCCACTCATCACGAAGCCAAGTCACACCTCGATACCATCACGTACACGGTTACCTTGTGCACCTTAGGCTCCACCTACGTACTTCCGCCGGTTTTATCTCACTTTCGCTGTTCGCCAATCGTCCGGTAGAACAGCCGCAACTAATGCAATAGACCAATCCGTTCAAGGCAGACCTGAGAAATTCGATTTTCTCGCAGACTAGAGGTCTAGAGCCGTCGAAAAGTTGTATGTATAACGGTATCTCGAGCCCGCTTCAGCCCCCGTTGGTTTAATGGAGCTACATCGGGTCGCCAGGTCGCGGGCATGTCGAAGAGGCAACTTCTGTGCTTGTACCTCGCTGTGGTTGCTTAACTAAAAGTGTTGAGGCTACGTAGGTAGGACCGCAGTTTCAAAGGCTAGCTCCTCCAATCGTGGGTTGTGAACAAGGCTAGACAATCTTTAACTGTCGGTGTGTTAACGGTCACAGCATCAGTAAGAGATATATCGACGCAAGCGCCCAACGATTATCTAATAAAAAGCTGGACGGAGTCGACGGATCGATGTACCTGCATAGTCTTTCACATGAAGTTGTGCATCTTTGGGTGAAACAATATCATCGATTAGGAATGACAACTCGATTTCAATCTCCCGGAAGAAGCGAATTACGCCCGCCCCTTAGTCCTTCAGATGGAGCCAGCGCCAAAGTTCGTGTACGTAACAACCACATGTGCTTAAGCCGAATTCTAGGGACCTCTTAGTCTGGCGAATAGACGGATAAAGACCTTATAACATATCGGTGACCTACCCCGAATCAGAAGGGTGTTCAATCATTGCCGTCTCCGTTTGGGTTGGAGCTCGGAGGTATTACTGCCCCGAGATCTGCCCGCTGGCCACTGGAGAGTTCCATCAAAGGTACTTTCAGCCCTACCTAATAAAATAAAGGGCGCCGATTATTGGTGCCGATAAAGCCTACATTCGACCAAACGCATTCTCTTCGCCCCCTGTGTACCGGTTCTTTTAGGTGGACCATGTCTTAGACAGTTTCGCACAAGGGTTGCCCAACGTGGCGTGTGGCAACCCAACACCAATCGGCACTTCTCCTGTTCACCCGATCTCAGGTACCCCGCTACTTTCTATTCGGGGTTAGCGGGCATCCCATCCCGCGAATTTGACTATGTACGGGTTCGAAGCCTTCGCGGTTATACTGAACCCCCGGTTCTGGTAAAACGCGTTCGGTTTCCCTTTACCACGCGGTGCAGACCTACTGTACATGAAGCCGGCGTAGCTGGATGTTTGCCCTTAATTCCACCCGATGTGACGTATCTGATTCTAACCATATTAACTCGCACCTCACATAGGACAGCTAATCCCTGACACGCGCCCGCTCTAGCAGATGCTAAAGACTTATACAGTGCAAATGACTATCCTCAATTCAAGAGGCGTCATGTCAGCCGTTTGTGGCGCCTGGCAAACGGAGCGATAGGCTTTAAACCAACATTTGTGCGCGGCACGTCCGTATTACGTCACGCGAGCTTGATGTATGATGAACAGGCTACGATCATACTGTAATATGTGACCATACCAACTCGGACCAGGGCAACATTGTCTTTGTCGTAAGAGTCCCGGAACGTTGTCGTGCGCGGTTTGATTAGGCGCTTGTTTGCGACACTAGGTAACTAGTACTGGATTCGCCATTCTTTATTTTGTCCTAACCCTGTGTCGTACTGCCTTGGCGTGAGTTCCCGTATAGACTTGAAACAAGTTGTCACGCCATTAGGACACTATCAGTTCACAAGTCGGTTTCGCATAGTAGTTCACTCTAATCATGTTCGCGAAGAGCCAAAAACCCATGGGAGTACTCGGTTAGTTCGCCTCGCGCTGTGAGCGGATCATTCCACTATTTGTCTGCTACGGCGCCCGTAGCCATAAGTCGCGTTTGTACCGTACTCGTTGGTCTGGAAGATTAATGCCGGGTAAACGCGCTGGTTGATCAGACAGGAGTAATGAAGGGACTCACCTACGCGGGTGTCTCACTTTACGGTTTAATAACCGATAGTGGATGGCAAGGATGTCGTCTTATAAATAGGCTAGGTAAAGCAGATGACTGGCAGACGGACACGTTGTTTTCCATGCCGGTCTGCTAGAGCGATTATGCACACCTGGCAAACCCGGCGCTACCCGTATCATCCCATCGTCATGGCCAAATCGTTCATCCCTCTCGACCCTCCGAAATCCTTCATATCTCATGGCACTACCGTCTAATACGCACGAGCGAATAACTACTTGGTTCCTCGCGCTTGTATCCTTTATCTTGGCGAGGAGTAGGCTGTAAGTGGTGTTAATAGTGGATCACCTCGGACGAGTTCTCGCGCGAGAGTATACCGATGGCTCATCTATCTCGCAAAGCATTGTGACGGAACTTGTAGTCACCGGCTTTCGTGTATCAGATGTGTAAACCAACGGCCCTCTACGATTAGTGTTTTGGATCCCACTATTCTAAGAATCACGCCTAAGATATGGTCCCTATTCATTCTGGGTATTATGCAGACTCCACCGGCGGGTTCGGGAGCGCTTGTGCCGGTGCTCAAACCAACACCAACCAAAAAATACCGGCGGACGAAGAGTCATCCTCGCAGGGATTTGGGAGTACGTGGTCAGAATCCCCTATGGTCGTCTAAATCCCTGAGCGGGGCCTCGTCAGCGCCCAGCTCCGTCCTACGGCCAAAACAGCGAGTCTCGATATGGGTCCTCCTGTTCGTAGTCCTGCGCCGCATCAGATGATTAACAATACGTAGAGTCCCATTCCCAGAGCTGACCTCTGTTATACCATGCGAACTCAGCTAATTTTTACTTTAGTTGCTGAAAATCTACCTTTAAGAAACTGCTGCTCGTAAGCGGCATCTGCGTATAGGTAGTCGTAGAGCCCTCTTCAGCTGGAGGCAGGGCCGGGAAGTATTAAATGTATCGAGTTTGAACTATGCTCCTGGGCGACAAATGTTAGTTCGATATAATTGGGCATTATGTTCTCCCGTCCAACGGCTCTATGACCTCATACCTCTCCCACTTAATGAACAAGTAATTAAACTATAACGATTTCGGCCGCAGGTTATCCCGTCGGGTAAAGCAAACCGCTGCTCGCAGAGCAGCAACTAGGGCACTGATATGTTGCGTACGGAAGCGCCACGTATCCCTCACATACTAATCTAGGTCGGTGAGAACTAAACATCTCTATTGATCCCAGCTTGCATTGACGTTTAACCTCAGCGCACTGTTTTAGTGGCGATGATTAGGGTACGTTCTGGTTGCATTCCTTCCTGCTATTAGGTTTTGGTTTTCCGCTTCAAGTCGGGACATAATGGAATGGGCAACAAGTGCCCTTCATCCTTCGGATGGAGTGTAATTCCAAGCGCATCCGCGCGATGACAAGTTAGATCGCAGGAGCGTCGCGTGCACAGCCATCCAACGACTATGCACATCCGTGTCTTATTAGATATATCGCTATGTAATGCCTAGGGGCATGCAACCCCACGGGCGATGGCTGCGTAAAATGGAGTGGCCTGACGTCGATTTTCTTAACTGTCTACGACTCTTCTAACGCGCGCTCGGTGATCATCTTTAATCGTCGCCCCATCTCAAATCCAATTAGTGAGGAATGCCATTCCAACGAGTGTTTAGTTGATCATCCGACGACTCTGAGATCCGTTAAAACCGTCGCGATTGTTGGAGGTGTGAGTGGCTTTTAAGCGTACCCTAGTCTACGGGCAAACTCCTTAGGACGTTGTGCGTGCCGAGGGTCCCACCTTCCAGTGCGCAATGTGCAAAAGCCTCAAAGTATCGAATGTGAAAAGTATCTAATCCGGCTAGTCGAGCGAGAAGGGTGGAATGCCGCCCCAGCTAATGTAAAACACCAGAAGGGCAGTGCCACTCCGACTAGGCTCGGCACAGAACCTAGAAGAAAATGTGGTCTCCTACCTAATATGCCTATTAAGTACACCACGCACCCATCGCGTCGAAAAATCCGGCAAGGAGAGTACCTCCACTCTCATGAGAACCTTCCGCATTCGCGAGTGACACGTACCTAGTGAAGACGTGTAGGCCCTCGATACCCCTAGCCGCCGGAACGGACACCGGTTAAGCTGTAATTCGTCTGTGCCTACGCTGCGTCTTGATCAGGAACCGCCTTGGTGAAACCACTGGCTAATCGCGACTGAGCACTTGTCCACGAGTGCGTTTTATCGGCTCAGGCGCTGATTGTCGTAAGTTGACCGCCCCTCTGTACGAGGTGCCGGGCACTTGCTGCACGAGTGGTCCTACTGATAGGGGTGGACTTTCACACAAGGACAAGGGGTGAGTGGTAGATTAGCTGTTGTTCAGGTCACCTTATTCCAATGGTAGGTCCATTGGTTCGTTGTGCGTGCCCGCAACTGAGTCTTCGCCCAAGACATCATCCATCTAAGCCCGCGTTGTGCTCCTTTCAGTACCCGGCACGACAAACGGAATAATTTAGTATAGCAGTCCACTAAAATAGGTCGTACCGTCTACTTCGTATGGCATGCCGAAGGGTGTTTAATTCTGCACATTCCACCTAACGTGTGGTTAACATCGTTGTCCTTTTCATACGAATCTCGAACTGGCTCAACACTGGTACCAGCGACGCACTCCGTTCCCTGTAGTATTTCGAAGTTTCCGACGGGTGCGACTGTTGGGCGCACACGCGGCGGCCAATCTCACGTCGTAGTTATCTTAAGCTTAGCGGTAATAAGTGTGCCCGTAGATATTTCAGCTCGCTATGATCGGTGGTCTATTCCAGATCAGGGGATGCCGGAAATAGGACCTGCAACCACCTTATTCCGTCGTTGTAGTTCTTGTTAATCCAGTTTCTTATTCGCATTACTTTTTAACGCCTTAGAGCCGTGTAAGCGAATCCTTTGAGAAGCTCGACTTGGGTAACCTATTATGGCAATTGCCCCTTTTCTAAACCTTGTCTTCTAGAGTACTCTAAACCTTCGTCGAAGGAGGCAGGGGACCTGTCCGTACGTTCTTACGAAGCGCTTTTAAATGGGACTATCTCAAAACTACCGTTTTGGCTGGACCGCCACGCCGTCAGCGGAAACAGTTTAGTTAAATACATGTAGGAGGTGGGCACCCGGGTGATCTTTCTGCAATGAGGAGCCGAAGGAGTCTTATTAGACATCAGTGCCCATGTCATTCTTCTTGCAGTGGCCCCCTCCGGTCCATTGTGGAAAGTCATGAGCAATAGTCTAAATAAGCGCACTCACCGCTTCGTTACGAAACCTGTAGGAGGAACTTTTCCATAGATAGCATGAGGATGGTTTCTTCGGGCTGATACAGGCGTAGTCAGGTCTAAGGATTCCTCAGGGTATGACTTCCGTCGTAATGGCCGCCCAACTTGGTCACAGCGAAGACAAGTGCAACAGTATTCTCTAAGGTGCGTCAATCCAGGGATGGTAATTACTGAGCGACTATGCACTATGAGCAATGGGGGGAATAAGTAGGAGCGTCAGTTTTCCCTGCACATGGGGCACTACATATGGAGAGAACGTAATGCACTCGCTAACGCGTACACAGAATCTATGCCTTAATTACGTTCACGTCTCTTTTGGAGGTAGTTATCGGCCAGCTCTCCTTCTATTTAAAACGCCATCCTGTTGCGCGAGCTCTTGCCTTAGAGCTCCAGGGCCGCAATGTTAATCACGCAGTGGTTGAGACTAGGGCGCAGAACTGGGCGACCGTCTTTGGCAGCCCATTGCTCACCCTACGACCGGCAATGCCTCACATATCAACAGAAAGACTTCCTATTCGGTGGAGAATGCCTCGGTTTCCCGTATGGGTGTAGAACGGTCGTTGCCTAATACTCGGCCAGGTCCGAAACCTTTGCATGGCGTTAGTTAGTTGAAGTGGCTCCGACTTTCAACCAGAGCGCGATCAGTCAACACAGTACCCAGGGACCATAGATGCCATATATCTTAGCTGGTTGGTTGTGTTGGGAATCCAAAACGGCAGATCCTAGGGACGCCACAGCACACCCTCTCCCATGCAGGCGCATTGCGAGATTGTTAAACGGCGACCTGCCGACGGTTCCGTGGGAAGATATCGCGAAGTTAAACAGGTAGTAGCGAACCTGTTGTAGAGAAGTGGACAAGTCGTAGATGATTAACCCCCGATTGTATTACCATGAGACTGCTGGGGAGGGTCTGTCCCCCTAGGATCGCGAGGTATGTTAACGCGGGCGCCACCTTTAAAATTTTCACGACCGCAAGTCGAGAGGCCTCACACAATGCAGCTTAGCGCGATCCTAACACCGTAGTCACCCCGTATCTTGGGAAGGACGAGCGGTGGCGGACTACCATCTCAATTCAGCTGGCTAATCGAACGCTTGATTCTCCTTCATATGACCCACTAGAAGTCGTAGTTCACGTATGCCTCATCGCTGTGGGACACTGCGTGATTTGTGTTCAGTTCGATTCCGCTCTGCCTATCCAATCCGGTTCTAATCGACGGGTGCCTGTCAAGCTAAGGCTGACTTGTCGTATACGAGCCATTGCACCATTTGTCAAGACTGTCAACGACAGTATGGTGAAATCTGTTATCGCCCTGGGCGAGAGCTAATATCCGGGGGTTCTGCTACGCAGAGTGCAATGATCGCTCAAGGTTTAAGAAAGCTGCGCAGCTCACGTGCCCCCGTCACTCACTCTGATTCTAAAACCAGAGAACGTTGCTAGGAAGTTCCGTCAGGCGGTCGAAGTAAGCTCGCCTGGCGAATTCTTTTCCGCCGCGGTACTTGTCTAGGTCCTTCTTGCGAGCGGCCCACACGTGCGATTAGGTAATGTTGTTCTCATGATATGATCCGCTGCGACCCTTATCTATGGGATACATATTCAAAAAGTTACAGGGAACCTTCTGGAGTACCATATGGTAATATTGTGATGGCGAAACACAACGAAACCGCAGCAGCGTGGTTAGCAGCACACCGAAGAACGCCGCGCAAAGGCGCTTCCCAGGTCGCGGCCGTCAGTCCTAACAGCATATCCGTGGGTAGATAACATCCAGCCGGGGGATATGTAATGCATACTTTGTGTTATCGGAGAGAATTTCCCGACATTAATAAAACGCGGCCTGGAAGCTGTTGCCTCCACTCCCCCGTTATCCTTGAGTAGCTAACTTTCAACCTGCTACTCGTGTTTCATTCCGCGATCGAGAGCCTTATCACACGGCGGGTTGTTGGTAGCACTACCGTACGCCTGATATTTTTCACTACTGGTTGGGGTGTTAAGACTGAGGAAACTGGGCACCTACCAGCGAGCTTTGATCTACTGTCACCAGACTAACTGCCGTTTAATGTTTTCAATCACCTGTTCACTGCCGTTACCTCCTTACAATGACCTGCAACCTTTGCTCTGGCGGTACCGTCGGCGACGCGTGATTTGGTGGTAGCCTGTTCCCCCGATACACCTGGACCCGGTAGGCAGGGTTCTGTTCTACAGGTCTAACAGCCCCGCCGCTAAGTTGGCCCAAGATGATGCATTCCCATGTCCCGGAGAACGGACTGCTATCTTCGTCGCTAAAGATAAACTTGCGTAGTAAAAGCGACGACATGTATCGACATTTGAGGAGTGCTACCGTGTACCTCTGAAGATAAGGCTGGGCGTGGCTGCAGGGATTAGACCACCATTCCCATAGATGGCGGAGAGAGACGGGACTCGCAGTCGTGTTAGCGACGAGGCTATGAATAAGTCAGGTACCAGCCTGTGACAGGATCCTGACGAGCAGTCATTGTTTCACGTGTGTCTGGCCCGGGACTAACGACACTAGCTGACTGCCCTACCAGCTTGTTAACCGACGTAATAACGTTC